>NC_044503.1:27514483-27519483 GCF_902362185.1 Chanos chanos
ACAGTCCGAATGGTACAGTGCCTAGTAGGGATAAGGATAGGACCTAATGAATGTGTGTGTGCGTGTGTGTGTTTGTTTTGTGGGGTATCTGACAGGTCACCTGGCTTGGCGTGATTGCAGGTTTCCTCTGACTTGTTTTATCAGAACAGGAACACACATCACACACACCCATATGCATACCAAACAGCATCACACACACAATCACACACAAACATATGCACGTACACACACAATCACACACCACTCACAAACACACGCCACACATAAACCCACAGACCCACACACACACACACACACACATTGAAAGTTTAGGGAGTTAAGTTGACTGTGAGGCATAAATGTATTGAAATCTCCCTCTGTGCTGCAGTAGGGAAGCAGGTGCTCTGCTAAAATTCTGTTCCTCCGAGAAACAGCTGTGCTCTTTCAACTACTCTCAATGGAGCACACCTCTGTCCCTCTCCTCCTCCATATTCAGGCTCTTCCCTCCTCTCTCCCTCTCTCTCTCTCTCCCTCCTCTCTCTCTCTCTCTCTCTCCCTCTCTCTAATGGAGATGTTGCTACTACCTTCAGTTTCCTCATATTTGTTTTCAGGCTGCTTTAGAGAAATGCCTGTAAAGTAGGGGGCTGTAAGACCGTCAGTGTATCACCACATGCAAGGTAAAAAAAAAAAGGCATATTTTCTACGGAGGAGTCAACAGGAAAGTCTTAACAGGTATTCTGTCAAGACGAAAGTCTTAGGGGTGGGCTGCGAGCTATGAACAGGAAACGGAATGACCACTTCCAGTTTCACATTGAGGCAGAGAAAGTCCCCAAATCACCCGTTTAGTCACAGAGAGAGAGACAGAGAGAGAGAGAGAGAGAGAGAGAGAGAGGGGGAGAGAGAGAGAGAGAGAGAGAGAGAGAGAGAGAGAGAGAGAGAGAGTGGGGGGAAGCTCAAGTGGTGGCTTGTGTTGTTTTTTTTTTTGTTTTGTTTTCATCCCTCATTTCTTTCTTTCTTTCTTTTTTTTTTTTTTTTTCGCTGGCTTTTGTCTGTATGTGCCCTCCATTCATGATGCAATGGCGTGAAAGAGGTTTGGCGGAATTCCACGATTCATCAAACCAAAGGGGGGGAAAAAATGAAAGAAAAAAAGCCCCCAACGAAAGAACTTACAAAGCGGGCCAACGCTCATGTGTTCAGACCTGCCCTCCTTCTTGTTTTGGCATTTCTCCAGACTCAGGCCTCTACGTACAGTTTGCCAGCCCCCGCAGAGGGACGTTTCCGATCAATTCTGCCGTTTCAAACAGGTTTTCATTTTTTTTTTTTCCGTTTTAACCACAGCCAGTTTAAAAATGCACATGCCGTGATACACTACAGAAGAACCTATCAGTGTTTTTTTTTTTTTTTTTTTTTCGATTTTTTTTCTTTTTTCTTTTTTTAGGCCCAAATCTGCCTTGACAAGGATTAGTCTCTCTCCCTCTCCAATCCACGGCAACAAAATACACTTGATGTGAGCTAATTGGCCGACATCTGGAGACGCCCTGGATCAGTTTAGCTGTAACTTGATCCTGGCATTAATCAGTATAAGCTATGAAATAAAACTTGACTTTTTAGCACTGCTTCTGAGACTGTGTTTTAAAAATTTATTTATTTATTTATTTTGCTTCTTGAAAAAGCCAGTTTTCCTTTCGTTAATCCCAGTTGTAGACACCCGAAATATACCAGTTAAATCCTGGAAGTATAATTTTTGAATGAATGGGAATGACTTGGCTATCAATGCACTGGCTAATTAATGCATTCCACACACTACTGTCACACGCCCCCTACCCACCTCAAAATCTGATAATCCAGCAACTCTAACCCAACTAAAAATCTAATCCTAACCATAACCTAATCCTAATCCTAATCCCCTCTCGTATGCTACCCATAACTTTTCTGTAATCCCTGCATTAAACCTGATTAATCTCATTCTTTTTCAACTGCCACCTGAGTAAACTAACTTCAGTCTTCCCCTAAATGACCGTATGTAACCTTGAATTAGAGGCTTCTGGAAGAATTCACCTTGTCTTTAGAGAGAGAAAGAGCACAGAGAGGTCATGCGGTTTCCACCCCTGTTGCTCAACTCACATTTAATGCTCACAGTAACCCAGCATAACTGTATTTTGCGTAGAATTTTCTGGAACAGTTCCCCTTAATGCTCCCACTTTAATGAAACATAAAGGTGGCAAGGTGAAGGTGTGTGTGTGTGTGTGTGTGTGTGTGTGTGTGTGTGTGTGTATGGTTGCCTGAGGCACAATCCAAAGTATTCTGTTGTTTTGTCTTTCTTGAGCTCTCTCTCACGTTCTCTTTCTTGTTCTCTCTCTCTCTCTCGCTACTGTATTTTTCCTCCACCTCGCAGAACTGGAGTAATCTGTCATTTGGTGCAATTACAGGTACAAACAACGACACCCCGCAGCTCCTGCTACATCACCTGCCAAAGGGCTCTCAGCTAGCACGCCACTGATGTTTATCTTCCCGTGCCGACACTAAGGCCTCTGAGCTTTCCTCTCTCTCGCTCTCTCTCTCTCTCGCTCACTTTGCCTTTATTTCTCTGTTTTTTTTTGTTTCTTATTTCTTTTCATCTTTTTTCCCTCTGTGTGTGTGTGTGTGTGTGTTTTCTTTCTTGTATGACTTCTCATACAAGTCCTCCTCCTCTTTTGGTCTTTCGTTTTTTACCCGTTCCCTGTAATTTCTTCTCCGTCCCTCTCTCTTTCCCTTTCATTTTTCTTCTCTTTTTGCCTCGACCCCTCACACTCACACACACAGACACACACACACACACACACACACCCCTACCTCTGCGTATCTTCTCAGGCGTGTGTACTCAATTACACAGTGTTTTTAATGAGAAGATAAATCTAATTGCTTGCTCTTTTCTCCTTTGCTCTGTGAGGCAGTACACATAAAGATCAGACGTGCCCTCATTCTCTCTCCACTCCTTCTCTCTCCTTCCCTTCCCTCTCTTCCTTTCTTACCTTATCCCCTTTCCCTGCTCTATCCATAACCATTTTTCTTCTTCAGTTATCATCTGTCTTTCCTCTCTCTCTCTCTCTCTCTCTCTGTCTCTCTCTCTCTGTCTCTCTCTCTCTCTCTGTCTGTCTGTCTCTGTCTGACTCTCTCTAGTATGCAGCAGTGTTGGGATATGGTTCTTGGTGATAAATCTTGATTGCCAGCAGTGGAGATGCCTGGGACTGATAGTTCTGGCGGATTGGCCTGTTAATTGCTGCTCAGAGCTGCATCTCCACTGGGTTGAGTGTGAGTCTTGATCTACAGAGAGGGAGAGTGGGAGGGAGAAAAGGAGACAGAGAGACAGAGAGAGACAGAAAGAGAAAGAGAAAGAGAAGGAGAGAATCAGGGTGGTCTTGAGTCACACTAATCGTTTGGTGCGTTTGGTGTGTGTGTTAATGTGTGTGTGTGTTAATGTGTGTGTGTGTTAATGTGTGTATGCTTGTGTGACACAGAGAGAGAGAGAGGACGGGGGGTGTGGAGGAAAACTTTGGTTTGTCTGACACAAGCAAAGAAAGAGAGGGGAGATGTTTACCCTCCTGGAGGGCTTGCTCTCTTGGTGGGTATGTGATTGGCCCAGCGGGGAAGAACCCGGCGAGAAGGGTCGATGAGAGGGAAATGAACTAAAGTTCCGTGGGCACCAGCTCTCACAGGCTCCCAGCCATTACTCACTTAGTCAAGTACAACTGTACTACTCTAAAACACAGCCAGAACTCCCAAAGTCTAATCACAGCTTTACAACTCGATTCTCAGTAACTCCAAAATGTAACAGTGCTACTTCCAGACAATCTGAACACATGAGAGCCATTTTTAGAGGTGTCAAAACAAGCAGAGCTAAGACCAACAGCTGTTAGAGTCTTCCAGAAGCAGTATATGGTATTATTTATATTTAAATGACATAAACAATTCTGCTCCAATCAGCCCAGGACTCCCAGACACTCTGCCCTCCACCTCCACACACACACACACACACACACACACACACACACACACACACACACACAAAAGTTACTCTTTGTAGTCTCTCAGATGGTACTGAGGTGCTGTCAAATGACACAGAAGATGTAGAGAGAATGACAGAGTGTCAAGGCTAGGCTAAAATATTTGCCTCGCCGAATCAATCCCCGGTGGTGCTTTTGTAGCGCAGGACTGTTGGACCTGTGTGATCTGTGTCGACCAGCAGAACGACTGTTGGACCTGTGTGATCTATGTGGACCAGGAGAACATAAGCTAGGCTAGCTTGGCTAGCTAATTGCTACTTCGCACTTTTGTTTTCTTTTGTGTAGCTGATCGAACCATAAAACCTCTTTTCAGTGATTTGTGTGAACCGTAAAAGAAAGAAGGGAGTAAAACAAAACATGCGAGCGAAAGGAAAGAACGTTTGCTTAGCTGTCGCCTTTGGCTGAATTTATGGAGACGTCCAGTAGAGAAATAGAAGCTAACAAGACGCAACAAGCGTCCATATATGGAGATGATCTGAGGGGATGGTTTTTTCTGTTCTGACACTTAGAGAGATTGACAGCTACGTTAGCCAATCAATAACATCCCCCTAGTATGGCCTTGACAGACAGATGGCAAATTGGAGAGCAGTGTGACTGTAAGATAGATTGACACAATCAGAATCCGTGGGGAGAAGAAGAATCTCAGATAGGGCCTCTCTCTTTCTCTCTCTCTCTCTCTCTCTCTCTCTCTCTCTCTATCTCTCTCTCTCTCAAGACACACCATCTAATTCATGCAGAGGTGGGGTTTGGAGGGGGTGGCATTGAAGGAGACAAGGGGAGAAGAAAGAGGGAAAAAGAAAGATTGAGTTTTAGAGGGAGAGATGACAGCAAGCGGTGAAACCATCAAATCGCGCGCGTTAGGATCCAGTTTTTCTCTTCCTCCTTTTCTTCTCTGTCTTGTGTTTTCACACATTCTCTTTTTTCCTCCGTTGCTCTTTCACGCAGTCTGGCATTAATTTTTTAGTGTCAATCTGGCTT
>NC_044503.1:27529483-27531983 GCF_902362185.1 Chanos chanos
TGCACTGACGTCCTCTGTAGCTCTCAGGCCAATCTCAAGCTTTTGAAAAATAGCATCAGTAATCCTGATTTTTGTTTTTATCCCCCTCTCCTCCTCCCAGTGGCAATAGCGCTTTGATCTTCAGTTCCGTGCCTTCGATCCAAAACCAGAGAGGTGTTTCTCTGCCCAGGTTCACTGTCTGTGTCCATTTCTCGCTTATTACAATACCTTATGGTGCTAGTTGGAGGTTTGGCTACAGCAGCTCTTTTGGGTCATGGCGTTCCGATGGCTGGTGTGTAATTATGACATAAGCCATGTTGGGTGCCATGGCGACAAGTATCTCATTATGAGGTCAAAGCTGATGATATGCAAGCAGCAGGTGGGTCAGAATGAGTGAGTGGGCTCAGTTAGCCATAATATGCCCTTTGGCTCTAGCTCAACCAACCAGATTTTTTGGCCAGCGTCAGCTTGGCTGGGCCAGGTGGACCTCCCCTCACGCTGTGGATCAGAGAGAGTAAAGCTAAAGCAGTTTGAGGTTTCTCAGACTGTCTGGAAAGTCGATGAGCACTCTACAACAGTTGTTCGAAACACACTAGACAAGCTAATAGCCTTGTTGATTCACTCACCTGCGTGCACATGAGTAATTTGAGTAGCTCCCACAGACAAAGAGCGTTAAATGCTAGTGTGTTCTCCTGGTTTCACGCCTCACACGACAACTCTTCTAACTGAAAAGATGCTGGCCTTGGTTTGTGAAATTTGCCCTTTTCTCCCAGACAAGATGCTGGTTTTGGAATAAAACCTTGTGAATGAAAAGCGCCTTTTGTTTTTTAGTTAGGATTTGGCCTAGTCTTTTTTTTGGGTTTGTTTTTTCCCTTTTTCTGAGAGACCAGCTCTTGGGTGTTTTTTCATGCAATGTTAATTCAGGCTTATTCCACCAATTTGCTGAGAGAGAGTAATGAGAGAACTCTGTCAGCTTACGTTCTTACGAGACATTTATATTTTCACCGATACGCCTTATGAGTGTCATAGGAAATTGGTAAGGAAAAGTTTATTACTGCTTTATGTTGCACTAGATTGTCACTAATTTCTCTTGCCAACATAAAAGAAAAACCTAGTTATGATAATGTGATCTCATAGAGTATTTGATTAATTAGTCTAATTGGGAATTGGTACGTTATACTAATGAATGGGGATGCATGTGGATTCAATTATACCATAGTATATTATAGCCTTGTGAAAGTGTATGTCTAGAGCAATGTATACGTCCAGAGCCATGAAATATTAATAGTACCCATTAGAGATATGGTTTTGTCTCTGACGATTCGTATTCATTACCAAGTTAGCAGCTAGCTCTGTAATTAGTCTGTACCTCAACACATGATATCTCTTGCGTTACATTTCGTCTTTCCCAATACATTTATTTGCTTATATGTTGTTCATACCCACATACTTCTCCCTTTGTTGTTGTGGTTGTTTACTTGTGTTGTTTACAGTGGCGTCCATGTTGGCTTTAGATCTTGCGCTCATACAGTGTGGAGAACAGAAATCCCAGAGCAGTGAGAATCTTCTAACCCTATTCTCTCTCTCTCTCTCTTCCTCTGCTCTCACTCTGTTTATCTATTCCCTCTCTCTCTTCCTCTGCTCTCACTCCGTTTATCTATCTCTCAATCCATCTCTCCGCCGCTGGTTGGCCCATTCTTTATTTTTTTTTTCCTCTATCACTTCCGATAAAGATCTTTAATTAATCAATGCTTTTGCTGGCACAGGCCCCCACTCTCTCTCCCTCTCTCTCTCTCTCTGCCTGTGTTACCAGCTCTCTCCATTTTTCCCTTATATATACATATAAATTGCTCTAGATATGTATATCTTGTCCTAACTTTTTCTTTTCTGTTGCTTTACCATGTTAATTCTTAACACCCACCCACAAACAAACAAACAAACACACACACACACACACACACACACGCACATCCAAAATCTGTGTTGCTCGATTGGTCTCTTCAGCCAGACAGTAACAACGGGGTGAGACCTCACTTACTTGCTTTCGCCTCCCAACGTCGCTTAATCTCTGACTCCCACCTGCTTTCTCTCTCTCTCTCTCTCTCTCTCTCTCTCTCTCTCTCTCTCTCTCTCTCTCTCTCTCTCGCGCGCGCACACACACACACACACACACCCATACCCACACATTGTCTCAAACTAAAAGTGGCCAAGGGGATTTCCTATACAATTTAAAGTATAAAAAATGACATTTCCTCAGAGGTCTGTTCTCAGGTCAATGACATCTCCTCTACATGCACACAACACCTGTTTCTTTCCATGACTTACTCTTCATCTGTGTTTGTTTATTATGGATTCACACAGAGTGTTAAAATGTGAATCTGCATGTGTCTGACTCCACATTAATAGACAGAAGGCTGTAAAACGTGAGAGCACCGTGGTGTCCTGGATGAGAAGCACAGGCACGAGGACAGGAGTGTGTGTGTGTGTGTGTGTGTGTGTTTCTGTGTGTGTGTGTGTGTGT
>NC_044503.1:27536983-27546983 GCF_902362185.1 Chanos chanos
AAAGCTAATTAGTTTCTATCCAGGGGAAAACTGTAATTGTCTCCTAAGGGAAAGAGGGATAGATAGTGAGAGAGCGAGGGAAGACGGAGAAGACGAGAGATAAGGAGAGAACAGGCGGAGAGAGCAGGAGAGTGGAGACAGGGGGGGGTGGGGGGTTGGTACAGTGGGAGAAAAACGGGCCGAGCTGAGGTGAGGAAGACGTCGGGCGAAACCGATACGGAGAGATGGATGGAGCAGACAGGAAAGAAGGCAGACGAGAAAAAAGGGGCGATAGGAGGCAGGAAGGGAAGGTCAAACGGGAAAGTTGTTACAGTTAGTGACAAAAAGAAAGAGAGAGAGAGAGAGACAGAGAGAACTTGTGCTGTAAAACACATCAGGAAAGCTGTCAGAAAGAGGAGAAAACTCTCACACAGCAGGGCTTTTTGATAACGGCGTGGCCCTGAGCGCCTGTAGGAAAACGTTTGTGTAAGGAGAGGAGATGGAGTCTGTGACAGGAGTCAGTCACAGATGGGAGGCAAAGAAAAAAAAAAAAGACTCACAGGTTTTTCAACATCTCATGGACACCCTCACTATGAGGTTGGATGTAACAAGTCTGTTCGTGTATCCGTAACAGAGACACCGGGTTGTATTATCCATGGTCTATGTGTATTCGTTCTCGGGTGCGTGTACTAAAGAGAGAGAGAGAGAGAGAGAGAGAGAGAGTGAGAGAATAGGAGATGAAGACGAGGTTGGAGTGAGAGGTGGAGTGACAGAGACAGAGCGCATAGAGAAAATGATGGAAGGAATTACGGAGAGAAGCGGAGGGGGGGGGGGGTGTGCGTTGGTGGGGCACCGGGCAGAGAATGAGAGCGAAAGTGCGAAAAAGGTGTGAGGGGCGATGAAAAATATTCCTCCTCGGGGAAATGTTTTTAGCTTCAATCACTCTATTAATCTCAATTCTCTCCACCTCTTCTCTGTCACTCTCCCACCAACTTCTCTCTCTCTCTCTCTCTCTCTCTGCCACCCCCCCTTTCTTCTCTCAGTCTCCCTCTTTGTCTTCATCTGTCTATCAGTCTGAAACAGTCTTTCCCCATCTGTCTATTTTTTCTTTTTCGACTGTCCTATTTGCCAACTCTTAAGTTATTAATCTGTCCTATCTGTTTGACTTTCTCTGTTTCTCTCTCTCTCTCTCTCTCTCTCTCTCTCTCTCTCTTTCTGTGTCTGTCTGTCCAGTGTGTAAAATTAGCCTTAAATGTCTTGAATCTTAATCAGATTTTTCCACTGGCACAGTGTCATCTGAAAGAACAGTTGATGTGTTGCGGACCACTTCAGAAGACTCTTGTCCATTTGGGCTGAAAAACAGATCCCGGGTTCAAACGGGTGTAATTGATCTTTTTGCGCCCCCCCCCCCCTTCATGTAGCACAGTGAGACATCACACTCCGATTCTTACAAGGACGCTCACTATTGGGAAAAGCTTCGCTGTCTCTTTTTTACTTTATTGCTGTCTTTTTCTCCGCAACTTTCCGTCACTATTTTCTCCGTCTTGTCTTCCATTTGTCCTTTTTTTTTTTTTTTTTTTTTTCGCAATCCACTTTATACAGTACAGTAGTCACTCTGTCTCTATCTCTTTCATTATTTCCCCTCTCTCTCTCTTTTTTCCATCACTCCTCATGTCTCCTCCCTGTCTACAGAAGATCTGTCCGTTTTCAAAGCTCTCTCTGTCTCTCCCTCTCTGGTTTTTCAAATGTCAAATAGGAGCCAGAGAGACACAGTGAGAGAGAGAGAGAGAGAGAGAAGTGGTCCTTCACTGACGCACGCACTGACCCTCGTACACATGCTGTGACATGCGTGTACACACACACACACACACACACACATACACACACAGACACAAACACAAAAACACACACAAGTGTATTGTGACAGCATTAAGATGGACAGCAGCATAAACAATGAAAAAGAACTGCCTTTCTCTTTCACCAGTAGTAGTCTCTCTCTCTCTCTCTCTCTCTCTCTCTCTCTCTCCCTCCCTCCCTCTATCTGTCTCTCTCACCATTGCGTCCTGTCTCTCTAACTGGGGATTCATTCAATTCTGTGCTATTTTGTATGCTACGTGTGCTCCCCATTGTAGTAATGACCAGAATAGCCCAGTTAAACACACAGCTCATTATATCACATGTACTGCTAGTCACTCACCAGTCCTCTCTCCAGTAAAGACCTATCACAAGCCCAAAAGCTTGTGAACATACTGGTTTGTTAATTTGACTACTGAGCCCTATCAGTGCAGAGAATATTGAGAGAAACAAAAGATATATATATATATATATATATATATATATGCAATATAAAGATGACTTTTTGATGTAGTTTCTTCCACTTTGAAATCTTTTGGAGAGAAAAACAAATTAGTCATACTAATCTTGTTTATTGAAAACACCATTAATTGAAACCCCAGATTCATTAGCCAGTTAAAAGTGCCAAAGATGTTTTCTCTGTCCCTGTCTGTCTTTCTCTCTCTCTCTGTCTGTCTGTCTCTCTCTCTCTCTTTCACTGTGCGTGTGTGTGTGTGTGTGTGTTGAACAGAAATGTAAATGACTGCTGTATTGACTCTCCTCAGAGCAGGGAGGTTAGTCATTTTGTAGCAGCTGCATTTGTGGTGAAGAGGAAGAGAAGGATGGATGCCCTTTTATTTCAGAGTAAATAGACTGAGAGAGAGAGAGAGGGAGAGAGAGAGAGAATGCAGGATTGCACTGAAGGTGAAGATAAGCTAAAAGAAAATAAGGAGGATAAAATGCAGAAAGAGGTGCAGAGATGCTTTGAAGGTACTCAAAACTGAGGGACATTATGAGAAGAATGGAGAAACACACAGAGTTTTAGAAATGGACAGAGAGAGAGGAAAGAAAACAGCAAGTGACACGAAGAGAAATAAATAGGGTATCCTGCTGGTGGATTAAAAAGATAAAATAGACACAGGTCAGTTTAAAAACTCAGTTGTGTGTGTGTGTGTGTGTGTGTGGTGGGGGGGTTGCCCCCCCTTTTTTTTCTACTGGCAAAGTCAAATGCTGCCGGTCGCTGTGACAACATGCAAATGAGATGCAAATGAACGGTAGCTTGGAGGTGGGGTTGAAGGGGGGAGGGAGGGCTGGTTGTCAGGGTGACGTTGTCATGGCGACCCCCAGTGATGCGCAACGGAAGAACACAACTGGAGGAGGAGGAGATGTGTGGGGTGGGGTGTGTGTGTGGGGGTGATATTAAGAGAAAAAGGGGCTCTGGGCCCAGATAGCAGGCACTAATTTAGCTTAGTATTAGACAGACTTGAAAGAGTAGCATTAAAGAGAGAGAGAGAGAGAGAGAGGGAGGGAGAAAGAGAGAGAGCGAGAGAGAGAGAATGGAAGAAGAACAGAGGAGAGAGGAAGGGGGGACATGAAGGAAATAAGAAGACTGAGAATATCAAATGTAAAGTGAAGATTTGAAGATAAGTGTGAGAAAGATTAATGCGTTGTAGAGGGAGAGGGAAAACAGACGGGGTAGGGAGGAGTAATGGTAGAGTTAGTTTGACAGGAAAAACATGTTTTTGTTTTTTCTTTTTTTTTTCATTAGCTTTTATTCTTCCTCTGTTGCCCGTCCTTCACCCTCTCTCCAGCCTTTCATTCATCTCTCTTCCTCTTCCTCGTCTACAAACACCCTTCTATCCGTCTTCTGCTGACCGCGCGGAAGAGAGACGCGGAAGGAGAGAAGACACTCCAAAAGAGAGAAAAATAGGGGGTGCAAACGAAACGATAAGAGTGCAAAAAGAAAGAGTGTGACGATACAAAGAAAAAGAGAGAGACGGAGTGAGAGAGGATCTGTGGAGTGTGAGGGGAAAGAGAGAGATCGGCAGAGGTCTGTGTTTCTACAAATTACAGTTGAGACAGACGGAGGGATGAGAGAGAGAGAGAGAGAGAGAGAGAAATGAGGGAGAAAGCGAGAGAGAGATGAGTGCAGATTGCTCCCAGCGAGATATGTTCTCTCAGCTCTCCAATCTCAGCAAGCGCTCCCAGACGCCCGCTCCCGCCCGCCCGCGCGCCCAGACGCCCACCGCGGACACGGCCGTCCTGCGGTTTGCCTACCAGTCCCCGTCGGCGCCAATGCGTGGGTCCTGGAAACTCATTTTAAGCACCTACTGCTGCTGCTGTTGGCATGGCAAGCCTAGTGCTGGAAAGGAGAAAAAGAGAAAGAGAGAGAGAGAGAAAGAAAGAAAGAAAGAAAAAAAAAAGAAAATTATTATTAGCAACGAATGTGACATCTCTGTTTCTGTGGAGAGCAGTTATGCTTTAAAGACCTTCTTGGCGCTGATAATGGTTTTGGAGGGGCCCCTGCTGTAGAAAGTGGTCTTGAAATGAAGTCGGGTCCTAGCGCAGCGGCGAGGAGGTTGCCCTGGGCACAAATCACTGGTGAATGGAAAAGGCCAAGAGGTTAACCGTTAAGTACTTGTGTTGATCAGTCAGGCACTTAACTGAGTTTTCCTCCTGCTAGAGATGCACCCACGGGTCAAAACAGGGTGCCACTTTGTCTGCCCTGCCTTCCCTTTCTCTCTCTCTCTCTCTCTCTCTCTCTCTCTCTCTCTCTCTCTCTGTCTGTCTATCTGTCTGTCTCTCTCTCTTTTTCTTTCTTTTTCTGGGTTGCAGTAAAACAGAATACCCCCTCATCCATCCATCCATCCACCCATTCACCTATGTATCTGTCTATCTATCTATCTATCTATCTATCTATCTATCTAAAAAGAAAGCGAGAGAGGGAGAGATAGAGAGAGAGAGAAAGTCAAAGAGTGAGAGAAACCCATATTTGCATAATAGTAGGCAGTATATTTGCTTACTTATGTATGTATTTATGGCATTTCAGGGACTAGCAGAGTCTCCCGTATCTTGCATATGTGTAAGAAGATTCTTGAGTAAAGATGGGAACAGGATGTTCTGTTTAAAATGTGTGACACTTAGTCCCAGGCGTTACTTAATTTCAGCTCTTCCAAATCACACAACGACTTGGTGAAATTTGAGCTTTAGTTGTGTTATGTGATGCGTGATGTTCTCTGCTTAGAGACTGATGAGGTGTTGCTCTTTACACAGGAATCAAGGTCATTTGAAAGGTATTTGTGAATGCATACACATATGAATGAGATTGTTTTGTTTGGGTGTATGCTTGTTTTTGAACCATTTTCTCTTGTCTTGTTATTTTATTTGATTTTTTTCGTCACAAGCCAAACGTACATTGGTAGCTAGGTTAATCCGATGTAAATCTCATATTAAAGTTAAGGTGGTGTTCAATTCGTTCTTAGTTTTTTTTTTTGGCTTGTGGAGCTTCTCCGTGGTTTTCTCCACGACTTTTCTTTTTTTAGCAGGCTCTGAAAAGCTGAGGATTGGCTCTTTGAATACCCTCTGTAATGGGTTTGATTAAGGAGGTCTAATCAGCCAGCTCTCCGTTCGCCACTTGAGAAAACTCTGTTCCTCTCTCACTCAAACACACCGATATTATTGTGTCCCATTAGCAAAGTTAAGTGTAATTACGATCTTTTGCCTGTGGGGGTCAGCAAGGGTACTCTTCTCATTAGAGCCCTCTTGTTTCTCTCTTTCTCTCTCTCTCTCTTTCTGTTCTTTTTTTTTTTATTGTTTTTCTAGGCCACCTCGCAGACAATAATGACGGGGGGGAAAGAGCAAGAACAATAGAGAGAGAGAGAAAACATGAGGAAAAAGTCTTTTGTAATAAGATATTACAATAGGAGACAATAGTGTTTGTGTGTGTGTTTGTGTGTGTGTGTGTGTGTGTGTGTGTGCACGCTCAGGGTGGGTTGGGAGGAGGACTGATATGGGTGTGTGTGCATGACACAGCACAGACATCATAAGAACAGATGAGTGTATTTCTGAATCATCAACGTTTAGCCAGCCAGAGAGACAGAGAGAGAGAGAGAGAGAGAAAGAGAGAGAGACACAGAGAGAGAGGGAGCAACAGAGAGAGAGAGAGAGGCATGGAAAGTATGAAATTGATTGGAGGGTATGTATACTGTGGGTGTGCAGTTATGCGGAGAATGGAACTTTCACAGAGTGAAGGGCATATGGATGTGTGTGTGTGTGTTTGTGTGTGTGCGTGTGCGCGTCTGCGTGGAGAGCAGAGAACAATAACTGCAGTTCTACACTGACATCACTGGCGCGACACTTTTGTCGGCGAAATAAATTGAACAGTGTTTCTCTGTTGCATGTACTGCGTCAAAGAAAACATGAGCTCAAATACACACACACACACACACACACACACATAGACAGACGCAGAGGCAGGGAGACAGAGAGGCACAGAAACTTATCTTTTCCCTTTGTTTCTGCTGGGTGAATGAACAATAACTCATTTGGGTGGTGACACGTAAAGTTGACAAGTAATCTTTTCCCTCAAGACCTTCACTTTGAATGGATAGTTCTCCTCCAAATGAACTTCCCACTCAAGGATAGGTGCAATTCCTTCCACCTCTCTCTCTCTCTCTCTCTCTCTCTCTCTCTCTCTCACTCTCTCTCCCTGTCATCCTCCTCCACCTCTTTCTCACTCAAATCTTTCCTGTGTTTCTCAATCTTTTCATATCTCCTTCGCTCTTTTACCTCTTGCTTTTCATGCTTGAGAGAGATAGGGAACCTGGATTCGCGCCGACACAAATCACCACAATTTACCACTCTTTTTCCTCCACTTTCAATCCCTCGCTTGACTCGTTTCTCTGCATCCTCAGAGGACCCGCTCTGATGTTCCTCTTGTTTCTTTGTGCTTTCTCTCTCTCTCTCTCTCTCTCTCTGTCTCTCTCTCTGTCTTTCTTTTCCTTGTTCACCGGTGGCAAAGGGCTCTCTCAGTATGTGTGTGTGTGTGAGTGTGGAAGAATGTTTTCCATGGCCTAACAAGGACAACCACTATTGCTGTAACTGCACCAAGGGCCCTGAATACCACCCTCTTGTGTGTGTGTGTGTGTGTGTGTGTGTGTGTGTGTGTAAGGGGGGTATTAGCGTGTGTGTCTGTGTCTGTGTGTATGTTGTCAGAGCAAAAAGGACCAGTAAGGATCAGAGACATGTCTGTCACAGGAACTTGAGATAAGCATTTGGGACTGAACACACACACACACACACACACACACCAGATTTTCAGCGTGTTCAGCATTACAGATGAGAACAGGGACTTGCACACAGACACCTCACGTTGCTTTGTATTCTTGGCCACTGTTGGAGGTGTTTTGCCCGTCATTTGAATATTTGTCACGGTGTGTTTAGTGTTTTGACACAGAGATATGAACTCCTGAGGAAAACCCTTATTATCATATCTATTCACTTGACAAGGTCGGTTAATGGAGTAATATGTGTGTGTGTGTGTGCATGTGTGTGTGAGAGAGAGAGTGTGTATTATGTTTGTGTGTGTGTGATCAGTACACTATGCTTATGAAGGAAGGTGTGTAAATGCGCTTGTTAGTGAAAGGGAGTGTATGTTTGTTTGTGTGTTTTGTTAGTCCATGCCAGCTGTACTCTCTCTCTCTCTGTCTCTCTCACTCTTTCTCCCTCTCTCGTTTTTTTTTCTCTCTCTCCCTGTCCTTTCCCTGAACTCTGGTGCTCAGGATAGTCACAGCCTGACACCTCAGCCATACTAATGACAGAGAGGTGATGGAGGGAGCGATAGAGGGAGTGAGGGAGGGAAGGGGAGTTGTGAAGGAGCGCGAAAGAGTAAGAATCAAACACCAGGGAGGTGTTGATGATGGAGAAGACAACCTGCTTCTTGGAGATTGGAACATGGATGGATTGTGTGTGTACAAGAGAGAGAGTGAATGAGTGAGTTAGTGAAGGAATAGAAAGTTAAAGGCAGAAGGAGAGGGGGGGGATCTCGGGGAACCGTTTTTATGTTTGACACTCTGGGCCTAACCTTACTACCCACCCACCCCCACATTTTTGATTACGGTGGAATCTCCCGGGGGACGGCACACCTGATTGGTCAGGACCGCAGGCGTGTAGCAGCTGCGGGGAAGTGCGCGTGTTCGCTGATTGGCGGTTGCTTGGTGACAGCTGATTGTGGAGAGAATGGCATTGTGGGGTTGTGATTGATGTAGCCAGAACACAGCTGAGAGAGAGAGACAGAGAGAGCGAGAGAGGAACAGAGGGAGGGAGGGAGGGAGAGGGAGAAGAAGAAAGCAAAGAAAGAAAAAAGAGAGAGAGGTAGAGGTGGTTGGTTTACTCATGCTGAGAAGGCAGGGAGGGAATTGTAATGACTATAATTAGAGGTTAATCAGTACAATCATGAGCATTAAACAATAGAGATTCAAGGCAGTCACATCACATCTTCCCCGTCACACAGGAGTCTCTCTCCAGGCATGAGGTGCAGCATAAAAACACCCATCTCTGGACCTCTGAGAGAGAGAGAGAGACAGGCAGACAGACAGACAGACAGACAGACAATAATGGTTTGTGTCATAACAGTTTCGTCGTATTTCTGCGTAATGCATTGATTCTGCAGTAGAATGGCCGATGTCCAATATTAGATTAGACAGTATTGTTACTGTAGGAGCCATGCCAATGAAGCACCTTTAAATTGAACTAAATTGAATTGAAGTGAGAAGAAAGAGAAAGGAGGGGTTGAGAGAGAGAGAGAGAGAGAGAGAGAGAGAGTGTGGGGGGGTAGAGGCAGAGAAAGAAAGAGGTTATAAAGCTCTTGATCTAGTCACCACAAACAACAAGTGAGAAAATTCTACACATTTAATAAGTGAGAAAGAGAGAGAGAGAGTTGTCAGGTTCATGGTAAGAAAACACACATTGTGCCTTTGTTTGCGTGTATGGAGGTGTTGACGACTTTGCGTTTGGATGCATTCTTATTCCCTGTGTTTGCACAGCCCGTTAATGGGTAAAAAAAACCTATTTGTGTTAAACAGTGCTAATATGCTCCAATGTGCAGAAACTGGATCCATCAGGAATACACACACACACACATACACACAAACTAGGAAAGAAACAACACAGGAATAGAAGCAGATGACAGAAGATGAAGTGATGGAGCAGGAGAACAGAAATAGGGGTTTTGTCCAGATAATTTCTTTTTTTTTTATTATTCTGACGAATCGTAATCGTATACCGGGGTCCTTGAATCGGCTGCAAATCGCAGCGTTTTATGATACAAACACGTTATTTGTCAAAGATGATATGGTATGCGGAGTCACCTTGCGTGTCAAATGGCTTGTTCGCACAAAGGATTAGAAGAAGAGAGGGAACAAGAGAGGAGGTGGAGGAATGGACTCACGAAATTGAAAGAGAAGAAAAGAAAAGGATGAAAGAAGAGAGGGATGACAATACACTGACAGATTGTAATTAGAGGCGGCAGCTGTCTTTCTATGCAGTAATACATATAATCTGTAATCCACACAGACTGTGTCTCTCTCTCTCTCTCTCTCTCACACACACACTAACACGCACACGCGAACACACATGTATGGACACACACACACCCATGCGCGCGCACACACATTGCCCTTCATGTGCCTCAGGGCTGCTTCAACTTTGGAAAATTGAACTGACGTAGAAGGAGTATATTAATACCGTTTAAAAATGGGTAGTGTGAATGAGAGAGTGAAAGACAGACACAGAGAAGAGAGAGAGAGAGAGAGAGAGAGAGAGAGAGATGGAAGCAGTCGAGCAAATCAAACCAAAATTAAATGGATTTGCATATTTCAATGAATGGCGCAAGGCCTTCTAATTATTTCATCTCATTCTCATTTTTTTTCCCTCCGCTCAGTTTTTTTTTTTTTTTTTTTTGCCCCAGCTCTGTGGTTCGCTCCACAGTCTTCATGGCTGTTACATAAAAAAAAAATTGTGTGTTTGACTCGGAAGTCCTTTAGACATGTACTGAATCTTTCACCGCTCTCTTTCTTAGCCCTCTCTCTCTCTCCCTCTCTCTCTCTCTCTCTCTCTGTCTGTCTTCCTGCCACTCTCTCTCTTTTAACCTGTCTCTTCTTTTCTTGCTCCTTGTATCCACATCCTCGCC
>NC_044503.1:27551983-27621983 GCF_902362185.1 Chanos chanos
CATGGGTTATATAAACGCCAGACAGACAAGAAGCACGGTCTCACTCACTGTTTTCACATAGATTGGATTACCAAAAAGGCCAGCGCACGGGAAGAGAGGCGGATGGAGAAGAAAAGGAGTGCAGAAAAAGAACGGAGGATCACTGCGAAAAAGTAATAGAACGAAATCTCATCTGTACACCTGCGCTTGCGGACCGATCCCTGCAGAGGAGAGGAGAGGAGAGGAGAGGAGAGAGCCTTTGGATGAACAGATTGGGAGAAAGAGAAAAGAGACTGAGAAGAAGAAAAAGCTGAGGGAACCGACTTTGGCCCGACATTGTGTGGAGCTACCAGAGTGGCTCCTGTCAGGCTGATTGGAACTGCACGATTTGCCGTTTCGCCCAAGAGACGCTCGACACGACAGCCCGCAGCGAGCCTCTGTATTCGATCGTTTGTAGAATTACAGTAGTCTGGGTCTGGGTGGCGTACAAAGGGTGCGGTAGCGAAACGCAGAAGAGTCTGCAAAGGAAATTTTTCGATGACCCCCACCCCCCACCCTTCCCCCTCAATCAGAACCCGGCTCCGGCAGCGGTTTCACACGGGCTGAGATCACGTCTCTGACGCACGCACGTACACACACTCGCGCACACACACACACACACACGGGGGAAATACTGCTGTGACAATCATAAACACAGCCTATAGGGAGAGCCTGTCTGTGCGTGCGTGTGAGTGTGTCTCTGTGTGTGTGTGTGAGAGCAGGGCTGCGTTGAGATTTGGGCTTTGGCGCGTTCAGCGGAGCGAAACGTGCTGGGATATAATCATTGCAGTATCAGGCCCTTGTATAAAGACTCTCTGAGGTTCAGTGACGCTCAAGGAACCGAGAGGAGCCTGGGCTGTTTCTCTGTCTGATGTCCATAGCTGACAGCATCACTTCACTGGCTCTCTTTGGAGGTTTAGCTGGAGCCTAGCAAAGTGTTAGAGCATTACTTAGAATACTGAATGCGCGGACTGCCAAGGAATAGATGCTGCGGTCGCTGTATTACATTGTAATAATATAGTAAATAACGTAGTAATATGTGTTAATAACTAATGAATAAGCCTAGTGTGGTAAAATAGGACCCTGAATGGATGGTTTTCTCGCATATTACCACAGAAATTGTCTTTGTCAGTAAATCAAAGTACATTTTTGTCAAGACTCTTTCTTGTATTTGAATAATAGGTGATTTTTGTTTTAGGTTTGTTGTGGAATCAGTAGAGTAGGCGTCTTTGTTTAGCATACATGTGAGGAGGTGTGATAATTGATTTACTATGGAGCAGAGCTGAATTAATTTGTGTAGAGTTCAACGGGCGTTATGTCTTGCGCTCTGTCGCTAAGGTGTGGATCGGTCTATTTGTAGCGTAGACAGTAATTGGGGTGGGTTAAACAAAACAAAACAAAACGAAACAACAGACTTGAGGCAATGTTTCAATGAAATGGAACTCTGCAGGGAACGTAACCATCAGGAAACATATTTAAGAACACCAGTGAAGCGGTAAACCATCAAAAAACAAAACAAAACAAAACAAAATAAAAAAAAAAAACAGAGACAGAAGAACATATAGTTTGAAATTTCCCTGATAGCTATAACTTTTATCCATGCTTCAGAGACATATGGGATATCTGTTTTCAAGACAAAATAGTTTCATGTCCCCGGTGTGTTAAGCTACTTAACCGCTATAAAACAGAATACAGAGTTTCAGTGGTGTTAACTGACTTTTTTTTTTTTCTTTCAGTTCTGTTTCACACAGAAGTAGGAATTGTTCTTTGATGCTAGGGTTTTTATTCTCGAGTTAAAAACTGTTTTTTCTTTTCTTTTCTTTTTTTTATTTTTGGTGTTGCACAATGGTTTTGAAATTGTTTAAATGGCTTGAGGCTGGTGTATTGTGTATGTAGTGGCTATTTGGAACTCTGTGTGTGTGTGTGTATGTGTGTGTGTTTTATTGGCTGTACACTGTGCTCAAGACAAAACGGCTTTAACTGCAGTGGTGTGTCGTGTCCGTTCACTGTGAGGACGCCTACAGAAGACCCATTGATCAGTCTTTTGGAACTCAATACACAATGGGGCCGAGCCGGCGATCTCTCCTCCTCTCTCCCCCTCTCTCCCTCCTCCTGCGTTCTCTCGTTCTTCTCTCCCTCTCCTGTAAGTGTTCGTCTCTTTGTGACTCCCTGTTCCTTTTCTCTCTCGTTTTTTTTTTTTTTTTTCTTTTTTTACCATTTTTCCAGCTGCGTTGTATATGCTTTTCTTTCTCTTAGTCGTGCAACCTTATCTGAATATCTCTCTCTCTCTCTCTCATTCCTTGTCACTCCTTCTTTCTCTCTGTCTTTGTTTATCAATTTATGCCTCTTGTCTTCCTGTCTAGGTTTACTGTTCTGTATTTCTTTTCTTTTTTTTATGAAGTCAGTTTCTCTTCAATAAGCCCTGTCTCCTTAAACACAATTCCGTGTCCTTCCCTTTCACTCTGGTCCACCGCCGCTGTAGAGGATAATTTATGGGAAGAAGTGAGCTGGGGGGTGGGGTGGGGGTGGGCGTGGGAGGGGTGAAGAAAGAGTGGAGGGATGGATAGAGGGGCAGCTGACAGATTTATGATCGATGGAGAGAGAGAGTGTAAAATGGTGAAAAAGTGAAGATGGAGAGTGAATATGAGTGAGAGGAAGAATAAGAGGAGAGAAGCAGAGGACATGGATAATTAGCGAGTTGTAGGATACAGAAAGGAAGAGAGATGGGATGAATATGTTCAATCGAGAGAGAGAGAGAGAGAGAGAGAGAAAGAGAGAGAGAAAGAGAGAGAGAGAGAGAGAGAGAGAGAGAAGCACCAAAGAAGGTCAGAAGAGAAATGGAAGAATAAGCGTAGTGAAACTCACTGTCCATAGTTGTGGAGGGAATTGTTAATATCACCATTAAATGAGTGGAACATTGGAGAAATTGGAGTTTATCATCTCACAGTAGGAGACAGTAGGGAGAATCGCAGAACAGAAAGTTAAAAAAAAAAAAAAAAAAGAAAAGAAAGAAAATGAACAGACTAAAAGAAAAAAAGGGGGGGGGTAAATCTTTTGGGAGAGCAGAGGCACTATAGGGAGAGAACCGATACAAGAGTGGTTTAAAGATGTTTGACATTGTCACTATGCAGCAGAGGGGAGGGGAGGGGGGGGGGGGGAAGTTTGAGCTTCCAAAACATCTAGAAAGTGGCCAAGCGCTTCAGGCAAGTTTCTTCTCAAGGACCAATCTATTGAAAATGATAAGATATTTACATATTTATATGCTATAATATTTGCAAGGACAAGTACTTTAGGTCTTTCAATATGTTGACAAAGACAAGCACACACCCTTCTTTTCTCTACCCTGTCTTTCCTTTTTTTTTTTTTACCTTTTTTTTCCCCCCCTCGAGAACTTTCATCTCAGTAAAACAGGTCGGTCCTTCAGCACAATCAATATCGGGCATATTTTTTTCTGAGTATGTGAAGAGACAGACAAACAGAAAGAGAGAGAGAGAGAAAGAGAGGGTGAAAGAGAGGCAGAGAGAGAGAGAGACAGAGAGGGAGAGAGGGAGAGAATGGGGGGTCCATAATCTTGGCAGTGTGGGCTGTTACATAATGCAATTCTTGCCAGTAAAGCAGTTTAGGCGGCGTGGTTGGATGCGGGACGGTGGCAGGGACTGAAGCCAGGTTTGATGGTAGCGGTGAAGGTTGGACTGGGGTGCGGGGGATATAAGGGGATATTGTTGTGCGGTTGTGTTTCGGTACTGACCCTTGGGCTATCCCTGACTGGGCAGCCTGGTCTAATTGCCCTCTAAATTTCCCCTAAGTCTCCACAGTGAAGCTGGGCAGTGTGTATGTGATGAGAAGGAGAGAGAGAGAGAGAGAGAAGACAGGATGAGGGATTGGTTTGACTGACATATGATGATGGAATGGAACAGAAAAGCATTAAAAACATGAAGGTCATTTGAGAGAGAAAGAGCAAGAATGAGAGAGAGCGAGAGAGAGAGAGAGAGAGAGAGACAGAGAGAGAGAGAGAGAGAGAGGACGAGCAAGAAAGAAGAGGGATTTTTGCCGTGAAAACAGCAGAGCGAATAGGAGGAAGGAGGACTGTAAGGGAGACAGAGAGCAGATGTGGCATTTGAGTGTGGGAAATGAAACCATAAACATCATAAATAGAAGATCAAATGCCAGAGGAAAGGATGTTTGTCACCCTGGAATGAGTTTAGTACACAGACAGTGTGGATAAAGAGGAGTAGGAAAGAGAGAAGAAAGAGAAGGAAAAAATGAATGTCAGCCGAAGAGACGTAATTAGAAGGACAGAAGAAAGAGACTGGAGAACGACAGTCTGTCCCTTTTTTTTTTCCAGTTATTTCTTTTGTTTTTTTTCAATGTGCCTCTTTCACTTATCCTTCCAGTTCTCTCTCTCTCGCTCTCTTCTCTTCTCTCTCTCTCTCTCTCTCCCTCTCTCTCCCTCTCTCTCCCTCTCTCTCTCTCCCTCTCTCTCGGACAAACACAGGACGATAATACAGCAAGCCTGAGCGGCAGAACAAATCACATTTACTGAGGGAGAGAGTCGAGATGGAAATAAACCAACCCTTTGCAGAAGAGAGAGAGAGAGAGAGGGAGAGAAGAGACAGAGCGAGGGAGAGCAAGAGAGGGAGAGAAGAGAGAGAGAGCTGGAGCAGAAGGGACTTATAGAAAAGAAATTTGAAAGAGAAAGAAGCCTGCAGAAAAGTAAAGAGGAATGGAACGAGGGAGGGAGATGAAACGAAAGTGAGGACGAATGTTTGAGGGAGCTGAGAAAAAAGAGAGAGAGAGAGAGAGAGAGTTGGGGTAAAGAAAGAAGACAGAAAGAAGGAAAGCGCGGAAACTTAGGAAGAGAGAGAGAGAGGGAAAAAAGCGAGGGATTAGGGAAAAGAGGAAGTGGGGGAGCGAGTGTGTAGGTGTGAAAGAGGAAGAGAATGAGATTAGAAGAGAAAAGAGGGCAACGGCAGGAGAGAAAATGATGAGCTTTGGAGAACAGACAGACAGAAAGCAAGTGAAAGAGAGAGAGAGAGAGAGAGAGAAAGAGGGAGAGAGAAGAAAAACAGAATGAAAAGACTGAATAGCAGAGGAATAGATGCAAAAACAAAAAAGAAATGGGGGAGAGAGAGAGAGAGAGAGAGACAGGGAGAAGAGAGAGAGGGAACGGCAGGGGGAGGTAATGAGGGAGAGAGAAGACAAGATTTATAAAGGATTATGCATTATTTATAGTCAGAGAGCTTTTTTCAACTGGATTTGATTGGCAGAGGGTGAGATTCCTTGGAGAGATAGAGTGTTAATTTTAGACTAGAGAGTGGAAAAGGAGAGAGAGAGAGAGAGAGAGAGAAAGAAAGAGAAAGAGAGAGAGAGAGAGAGAAGGAAATCTCAATTTGTCAGCTTTTTCACCCAAGCAGCTCGCTCTGCAAATTTCACTGATTACCTGATGTTCCGAATCTAGCGCATCAACCACATCTCTCTCTCTCTCTCTCTCTCTCTCTCTCTCTCTCTCTCTCTCTCTCTCTCTCTCTCCTCTCTCTCTCTCTCTCTCTCTCTCTCTCTCTCTCTCTCTCTCTCTCTCTCTCTCACACACTCACACACATCTAGCACCCATCATAAACAGTGCAAGACAGAGAAAAACTAAGACATGACAGCAAGTAGTATTTGTAAATGTACTTCACCAAAACACTTTGTGTGTTTTTCAGTTGTGGGCATGCAAATGAATTTGTCTCGTAGTTCGTGTGTGGGCTCAGTGTTTTTTGAAAATCTTTTCCATACTCTCCAAACCTCACCAAACCTCACTGTGTGTGTGTGTATGTGTGTGTGTGTGTGTGTGTGTGTTTAAATGTGTGATGTGTGTGTGTGTGTGTGTGTGTGAGAGAGAGAGAGGACTGTCCTTAGAGGCTGTAACTCAGTTGGCTAATCCTCAGTGTGCTGGCGGTATTCTGGATTTAGTACAGGTCCAGGCGACAGTCCTGCACCTGGCAGCCTCCCAGTCGCTTTAATTCAACACTGCCCCCATCTCCCATAATTCACCATGCCTGCTCAGGGACCATTATACTGTCGCGATATGGCCTTGTTTATTTCTTTGGATATAAAATAATTTATTTATTTGTTTATGCATTTTGGGAATGATTGCCTGTCTTCTCAATGCAAGGTCCTAGTAAATAGGGTCCCTTTAACAGAGGGTCTAGGACTTTTGTGTTGTTTGAAGACATATGGTAATTGTACACTGCCCTCCTCTGGTCGTGACACAAAGACCCGAATACAATTTCGTTGTTTATTTATTTATTTATATATTTTTTTTCTTCTTTCACACATAATCCCTTGATGATGTTTACTTTTTTCATGGCACCAGAAAAGCAGGGTATTGATTGTTCTACTTTCTCACTTAATCTAATTCCGAGGCATGTTGAGTAGCCTATTTTATTGCGGCTCGATTTTAACGGGGTCAGAAGTAAGTCATTGACTGTGCAGGTTTTTATTTTGTTTATTTCGGTGCCGGTAAGCCACTCATAAGCCTTGTAAAACCCTCCAACGCAGTCAACCGCCTCCTTCAGAAACTCCCGTGGAGTAAACGATGTAAACCAGATTCCGAGGCGAAATGCGTCAGTCGGCGTTTCCTGCAGCTGCAGCGCTACAACGCCAGACCCCCCCCCAGTCCTCTGTGTACTTCCGGCCTGTTCTCTCCCTCTTGGTCTCCTCCATTAGAAATTGGCAGGTTCTTTTTTTTTGGTTGGGGGGGGGGGGGGCTGGGTTCTCTCTCCACAACCATCTCATCGCTGGTGGTTTAGGGTTTTTTTTTTTGTTTTTTGTTTTTTTTTTCTTGCTCTCCTACCTCCACGATGGTAATTTACATGAAGAGTCGGCAGCTGGCCGCCGCCGGAGCGCGTTTAATGTTCGCTCAATTAGCGTCGTTTTGTTTGCATTCTCAATCAAACGCATTTGGCTACTTTGCCTACAATTTCGCCTCACTTGTGTGTGTTCTGTTGAGGCTTTCATAAGCCTTTAATTGCCATCGGTACATTCCCGGACTTTCTCTTGATGCATAATGCTGTTCTTACAATTATGGCCATTAAAACAATGGTGGCCAAGTGTGTGCCAAGCAGAGCAGTGAGTAATAACAGTCATTAGAATAATAATCGGAATGGCAGTGGCGTTGCTGATGGCCGTGCTATGAATCACAATATTGATGTGGAGAATAGGACTAATAATGACCATCATTCCAATAATAATTGTCAAGTTTCAGAGGATGTCTCGAATTTTCTCTCTCTCTCTCTCTTTCCCTTTTTCTCTTTTTCGTTCGGTTCAATACGCCGACTGACAATGTTTTATTACCCCGCTCGCGCTCTCCAGTGAATATAGGAAAAATAGTTGCATTAGGACTGATTAAGCCCGACGGAATTACGTTTGAAATGAAGTAAAACTAGGAAACCAGCGGATGACGAGGCATCAACCGATCCTCATCTGTCACAGACTGGCTGTTCGCCACCTCCGTCCTCTCTCTCTCTCTCTCTCTGCTCTTACGTGTAAAGAACGTTTGCAGTAGCTCTAGCGTATACTTGGGTACCGTTCTGTTTGGTTTGCAGCTCCTCATCAGAACGGCTGACTGACTTCTGCCTCTCAGACAGTGAGTGTATATCTAGCTGTGTGAAACCACCTCACTGCGCGAGACAAAGCGAACGCACGTCTCGCACGTATAAGAAGATGGCTTACCGGCTCGACAACAGGCTACTACATTTACTCGTTCGTCTTTTTTTTTTTTTTTTTTACTCCTAATTTGATACCGAATTTGAACACAGGGAGACAGGATGCCTGCGCTGTCGGTGTCAGAGAGAGCGGAGTTCAAACTAAAACGCTGGTGTAATTTTAGCTGACAGACCCAACACAGCGGTGACGAGATGCTGTCGTTTGATTTGGGGGAATGAATCGCTGTGATCTTGACGAGTCCACTGGGGTCAGTGGGTGAGCAGTAAATAAGCTTACTGACTCAGAAACATCCGGGTTTCGCCGTAACCACCTCGGCTTAATGATGCTCCGTTACCGGAGGAAACACAGCCGCGGGGCCCACCGGCGGTGACCCCCGAGTTAAGGCTCGGCTGCCACGGCAACAGCTCAACTAGCGAGAAGTGTGCTGGTTCGGTAGATTTGAGTAACAGAGACGGCTTCCAATAGACTGTCGATTGTCGCTAACGGATGAAGACAGTGATCGTCGTGGTAGTCTAAACCGCCACTTAATTACAGTTTCTGTCTCTCTCTCTCTTTGGTTCTCAAACTTTTCTTTTCTCTCAGGAATGTAGGCTACATGTCAATCTACAATGATATATCCTCCCCACGCACTCAGTCTTTTGTGTTCCCCTCTGTCTGGCTGTCCTTCCGAAGATTTTAGCAGAAGTGCAACGTACTGTCTGTACAACATACAACATGCTATCCTCCAATATAACATACTCACCCCCCCCCCCTCTCTCCCTCTCCCTCTCTCTCTCTCTCTCTCTCTCTCTCTCTCGTTCTCAGCTCGGGGGCAGGCAGTGCAAGCGGAGAATGTTACAGTGTTTGAGGGCGGGAAGGCGCAGATCTCCTGTCGCCTACAGAACTACGACGGCTCTATCGTGGTCATCCAGAACCCACGCAGACAAACGCTCTTCTTCAATGGCACTCGAGGTAGGCACGTGGACCGCGGTTTAATAAACCACCATCTGTTTTTCTTCAGGCAAAAAAACCCAAAACAAAACAAAGAAAAAAAAACCTGTCACTCTGTCATATTCACCTCCTGTTTTAGCCGCGGTTTCTTTTTTTCTTTTTTTTTTTTTTGGTGGGCAAAATCTATGCCAATTTATAATTACAATTTACTTTTTTTCCCTTCTTTTTTCATTTAGCTAACACTCTCATCCAAAGTGATTTACAATTAGTACTTTCACTACTTGGCTAAGATTAGCTTAACCAAGAGCAATACATTCCAGATCATTCCACGGCAATCTCCAGATTTCTACATTAAGATAATGTTAAAGCACCTGCACACTTGATTTATATTGTTAACCAACCACCGTTAACCACCATCGTGTTCTTGAGCAAAGATACAAAGACAACATATGAAAACACTTTCTGCATACTCAAGGAGAGAGCTTCCAGTGTAGCCTAGAGCCAGGTTTAATTAGACAATTTTCACTTGATATTTTGAGGAAAAGCTCATTTTAGTGTGACTTCAACTATCGTCAGATTTGGCGAACTTTAGTGTAGCTAAAGGTTTTTTTTTTTTTTTTTTTTGGGTGGTGGTGGGAGGGGGGGGGGGTCGTAATGGCTTCTTTTTTTAAAAGAGCAGTTAAATTAATGACTTTATCTGTTTCCATCATTTACCCCGAAATCCTTTTAACTAAAGATAGACGGAGGGAAGAGAGGGAGAATGAGACAAAAAAAAGAGGAGTCGGGGTGGGGAAACAAAAACGAGAAATCACCGAGGTGTGAATGTACCGCTGCTCTTGCGTCGTAATACAGCCACACTGTCTTTTAACTAAATTGGTCTTCTTTAACTTGAAACAGTCACACCGCAGTTTCTTACCGTGTAGTTTCCTAAGAGTCTCTCCCCGCTATTAATATCACTGTGGATTCAACAGCCATCACATTTTAGTCTTAACTGCCTGAGTGCACAGCCTAAATGCTTCAAAAGACACCAAATGAGCTTCTGGCCCTGCTAACTAATGGAGCCAGATAAGAGTCTTTTAGTGGATCGCAGAGCAAAAAATATCCCCAAAGGCAGATAAAGCCCGGCAGCCTATCAGAACGCGTATGAAGGTTCCATGCAATGACCAGTTCTGATTGGCTGAACTGGGCTTGTATGTAAATGAAGATTGACTAAAGGTGACACAGATACTGGACAATGCTTTGACATTCAACTGACATTTAAGTGTGAGGGACATGATTTATCTCTGCTGGCCAGAGATCTTGTACTGTCATGGTGGATATTAGGGGACTGCTTGTAACCAGTGTGTTCTGACATTAGCAAGAATGCAGACACACACACACACACACACACACACATATACACATAGCCCATATACTTTCCATATACAGTGTTTCGATACAGAAATACAACCGCATTAATGGTTAAAACGCATTCTCACACACACGTGCACACACACACACATCCATTTATCTCTCAGTTGGTTTCTCAAACATACTTGCTTTCTTATAGCGCACACATGCACACAAAGCCCAATATACTTTTCATAAACTGTGTTTCACCACAGAAATACACCCACCCACCCACACACACACACACACACCTCTCCATTCACCCTCACCTTAAATTACATCTTAAAACTCACCGCAGACCGTTCAGAGTGAGCGATCTCCCGTGATATAATGAGCGCGGATTCTGCCGGAGTGTCATTAGACTATTGTGGAGAACCATTTCTCCAGAATGGGCTTGTCTATGAAAGAGCGCAAAGAATGGCTGGGTAAAGAGAGAGAGAAAGAAATGCGAGTTTCAGTCAATACAAGAAAAAAAAAAAAAAGTGAGTTTAAGCAATCTTTTTCAGACAATAGCCTCAACATCTTTGCCTTCGACCAACCTTCTGTTATTATTACCTATTATCATTATTGTTGTTTATTCCTCCCAGTGATTTTTTTTCTTTTCGTCATCTGTGGATGACAAAAGGGAAACTATTTTCTTTGCCCTGTTCTCTCCCTCGCTGCCCCCCCCCCCACCACCTCAAGTCCTGCTTTTTCTCCATTCTTCATTCTCTTTTTTTTTTTTTTTTCTCCGGGGTAGGTGCGGATGTCCTGGAAGCCATTAGCGGTCAATTGAGAACGAGTAGTTAAATCTGTCTTCTCTGTTTTGTTTTGTTTTTTTTTTTTCATGAAATCTCTCTTCTTTCTGCTTCTGTCTTTTGTCATCCCCTTTTTCTTTCTTTCCACATCCCTTATTCATGTCATCGACCCCCCCCCCCCCCAAACACCATTCTATCCTTCCCTGTCTTCCCGCCATCTCATCAACCTTATCGACATCACGCTATTTATTCCCTCCCTGTTTTACGCTCCTCTCCATATTCTTTTATCCTTTTTTTTAATTCTCTACCCCCCTCTCCTCCTCCTCCATCTCTTCATGTATTTTTCCCTTCTTTTATCTGCTCCCGTCTTCCTGCCTCGTTCCTCCCTCTTCTCCCCCTTGTTCCTTCAAAATTTGTCGCCTCCATCTTCCCGTCTTTTATTTCCATTTTATTCCCCTCGCGATTCTTTCGATAACCCTCTTTCCCGTCTCCCTGTCGCCTCCTCTACCTCCACCTTTGACGCCCCCTCCTCCTCCCTGTCCCTTCCCTCCGTCTTTCTCTCGTTCGCAGCGCTAAAAGACGACCGTTTCCAGATGGTTCTCTTCACTCAGCGACTGGTGCAGATCACCCTAACCAACGTCAGCGTGTCGGACGAGGGCGGCTACTTCTGTCAGCTCTACACGGACGACACGCACCACCAGGTGGCCACGCTGACCGTCATCGTGCCCCCGGAGGTGCCCGCCATCGAGGCTAAGACCCAGGCCGTGGAGGGAGGGGAGGTGGAGCTCACCTGCCTGTCTCCGCGCAGCAAGCCGCCAGCCACACTCCGCTGGATAAGAGACCGTAGGGAAATACCGGGTAAGTTTGTCTGATAAAGACACACGCGCACACACGTGCACACAAAAATACACGCACGCATGCACGCACACATGGTCTGACATGCACTGACGCATAAACACACGTATTGACATGCACACACACACGCACACACACACACACACACACACACACACACACACACACACACACACACAGGCATACACCCTCTCTCTCTCTCTCTCTCTCTCTCTCTCTCTCTCTCTGTGATTTATATCTGAAAACCAGTGTCTTGTGGACTTAATTGGAAGTGAGATTCAAGCATGAGATCTCATTTACTTGTAAAAACTGAAGATAGAGCCTGTGTGTGTGTGTCTGTGTGTGCCAGGAAATTTGTGCTCAATTACAGCATTATATTTCTTCGGTAAATATAACCAACTGCTTTTTGAACACCAGAATGTGCAGAAATATTGAAACAGTCTGTGTTTGCTGGGATTTTTGAGAGAACTTTTGTCTTACTGGTCCTGTGCCATTTTAACCCATTTGGAAAACTTGACTTCTTGTTCCGTGAATTCCGATGAAGAGCTGCGAAACCATGAAACACACACAGGTGCACACACACACGCACACACACACACACACACACACACACACACACACACACACACAGACAGACACCTCCAAAATCTCCTGTCTTTCTTTCTTTCTTTCTTTCTCATCTCTCCATCTGCCTCATTTCTCATCCATTTATCCACTCATCCATTCTACTGCTTGATCACAAGTCCATCTGTCTCTTCTTTTGTTCATCCATGTATTTGTTTTTAATCTACTGTCATTAATCTATTTTCTGTTCTCACATTTTGTACTTAGTAAAGACTGTTTCATCTTTTTCTTTTTCTCATCACTTTCTCCATTATCTGTTTTATTGGTCCCTAAGTAGTCTATAACGTAGAGAAATACAGTATTTTTTTTCTTTCTCTTTGAATATGATTTCTGTTTTTCTCTGTACACATCAGACTGTTAAGCTGCATGTACGTTTTTGCTTTTTATCTGTCGTTTTATCTTTTTTTGTCTGTTTTTCTCTGTCCCTCTCTCTCTCTCACACACACACACACATCTGTCTACCTAACCTCATGTCCCATCTGTGTGTTCCTTTTTGTTCCTCTCTCTCTCTCTCTCTCCCCCTCTTTCTCTCTGTCTGTCTGTCTGTCTGTCTCTCTCTCTCTCACACACACACACACACATAAAACTTTCCTGCTCTCCAGCTGTGTCATTTTCTGTACCCAGGTGCCTTTGGGTATTAAATACCCATCACAGATTCTGCCCTCGTGTCCACCGCCCTGGTCCTCTTTTTCTGTCGCAGCTGTCTCTCTCCTCTCTGCTCTCTTTTTTTCCTTTTTTTTTTATTAACATCCACCACTCTCTCGCTGTCTTTGTCTTTTTTTCTTTCATCCTGCCTGATTTAGGCAACGAGAGAGAGAGACAGAGAGAGAGAGAGAGAGAGAGACAGAGAGAGAGAGAACAGTGACGTGAGTTGAGTGTAGAGCGAGAGCCAAAATTTGTTAAGGTATCTGCTGCGTTGGCAGAGGCATATAAGAGAAATACTGGGTGACATTAGAGGTTACTTACAGATGTAAAGGGATGGATATGTGTTATAACTAAGACCCTTTCTCCTCCTTCTCCTTTTCCTCCTCCTCCTCCTCCTCCTTGTCCTGCTCCTTGTACGAGTTGCTCGCTCCTCCTGTTGCTTTTGTAAACTCGTTCACGTTAAATATCGGGGGGGGGGGGGGGGGGATGGGGGGAAGAGCCGTTTGATGGAAGCTGTTACCAAACATCTTTTTTTTTTTTTAAAGTATAAATTCCACTCATTAAGCTTCATGTCTTTACACCCACTTTTCTTCCTCCTCTTTCATCAGTCCGGCTTTCTTTTTTTAATCACTCGCTTTTTTGCTTTCCACTCTCTTTCTTCTCTCACCAGTCAAAATGAAGGGAGACACATAAATTCTGTTATGTGGATTGCAATCATAGCAGCCTCACACAGAGAGAAGTTTTGTATTTAGGAGAAATATTGTTGCATATGTTGTCATTCATCAGTGTCTAGCGTAAGGTTATTTGGTGTCGAAATCTCCAGTGTTTCTACAACTACACAATCTGATTTCATGTTCCCTTCAGTCTACATTTTACACTGTTGATCTTTCTTTCCTTTTCTTTCTTTCTTTCCTTTTCTTTCTTTCTTTCTTTCCCAGGTGTGGTGTCCCAGCAGGATAATGGAAAAACGGTGAGCGTGTCCAACACCATCCGAATCCCGGTGGAACGTCGGGACAACGGAGCGGCCATCAGCTGCGAGGCGTCCCACCCCGCCCTGGAAGGCCAGAAGAAGGTCCGCCATTACCGCCTGGACGTGCACTGTGAGTTGCCATGGCGACCGAAGTGGCTCACCATTAGGTTTCATTAGCGATAGATTTAGTATCCATCTGTTAAGCGTGTTCTCTTGGCAAAAGCTTACGCTTTCAGACCAGCGATTTTTAGCTGTTTTTTTTCTGTTCATCTGTCATACCGCTGCTGTAGAAAGACAGTACATCATAAAAGACAATAGGAAGGTGGTGGAGAAATATAGCCCCACTGTGAATGCTGCACAGCCTATTAGCTTCTTTTAAAATGGCAAAACAATTGGATATCGACAGCTGAGAGTGAAGATTTTATTTCTCACTAAAAGCTGGTCGTGAAAAAAAACCAAAGCAAAACAAAACCAAACAAAACGAAAAAACTGCCTGATTCTCGGTGGTTGGGGCTCTGCTTACGTTGGGTTTGTTGTCAGCGGTATTATTTGTGATGGATATGAGTTTGCTGAGTGTGTGTATCTGATTTTCTGTCTTTACAGTTGCCCCCACGGTGAAAATCAACCCCCCTCAAGGCATCCTCAGAGAGGGAGACTCCTTAACCCTGACCTGCTCCGTTTCTGGAAACCCACTGTGAGTGCATTCGTGTGTGTGTGTGTGTATATATATGTGTGTGTGTGTGTGTGTGTGTGTGTGTGCATTTTCTTAATTACAAAAATCTACTCACTTACAACAGTTCCCATTGGATAGCTTCCCATTTTGCCATTTTTTTTTTAATGCTCCAAAGTGCCAGTTGTGGATTAAGCCAATCCCAGAATTTAACCCCAGTGCAATCGCAAAGACAATCGTGGATTAGCTTGATCCAGACGTTATCCCCAATATAAGATTAAAGACATCGGTTAAAATCCTATATCTACTCTCAAGGGACTTCCTTATCTAGTATCTGTTCCTTTGTAATTGTTCTGATTTTCTCTTTATCTCTCTCTCTTCCTCTGTCTGTGAGGGACTGTGAGTTTAAGTCACTTAAACCTCTCTTGGGTCTCATAAGAAAGGAGTGGAGAAATGAGGGATGGAGGGAAGGGCGAGGATGAGTGAGGGGCCCGTGCCAGTCGTTTTATGGATGAATGGAAGGATGACAAATGGTGAAAAGGAAGAAGGCTCGACTCAGTGGGACCCTCTGGAGTGGATGAGTGCAGGGATGAGAAATGTCGAAAGACATCTTCGTGCCAGAGAGAGGGATGGAGAAGAGAGAGAGAGAGAGAAAGAGAGAGAGAGTGGCAGGGAGACAGAGAGAGAGAGGGAGAAGGAGAGAGGCAGAGAGAGAAAGAGAGAGAGAGAGAAAGACAGAGAGAGAGCAAGGGAGACAAACTGAGAGAAAGAGAGAGAGAGAGAGAGAGAAAAGAGAGAGAGCATGCAATAAAAAGACATTCTCTGCTCTGGACCAGGATGCACTGATGAAGGCAGAAAAGATTTAGATGGAGGTTCAGAGCTAATAAAAAAAAAATGAGGGCAGAAACAGAGGGATGAAGGAATGACTGAGTGGGTTTGGCCAACAACTCTTTGTTGGTGTCTGATATAGTGTCATGTTGTGACAGAACGTCCATGAATCTCTTTCGGAGAGCAATAATAATTACATTACACTCCCATTATTCAACAATTAAACACTGCCTGTCTTTGTTGCAAGGTCTAGTTTGTGTGTGTGTCTGTGTGTGTGTGTGTGTGTGTTATCTGGTGTTAGTGAAGCTCACGTCCTAGCTGGGTTTTAATTAGAGGGCTGTTCTGGGATTAATGGTTCAGATGATGGAGGATTGTAATCTAGCCAGAACGGGTGAAGGAGGAAACCGATTTCACGGCGAGCAGACCGAACGAACGCAAGGGCGACTGGGTGGCTTTTCGCTCTTTACAGCCAAAACCCTGTACCCTGCTGCTAAGGCTTAACTCACAGCTCAGTGTGTGCGTGTGTGTGTGCGTGTGTGTGTGCGTGTGTTTTAATCCCTACCCTTTATCACTTCTCTCCTGTGTGTCTGTCTGTCCTTCCATCCTGTGTCTTGATGTCCTTTTGTCTTTTTACTCTGTGCTTCAGACACATCACCCCTCTCACTCTTTTTTCCTCCCCAGTTTACACACTCTTCTCTCCTTTTTGCACTTTTTTTGTCCTTTATTGCCCGTAGTCACCATTTTGCTCAGTAAAATTACTTTGAAATGTGACTTATTGACATGTTACACCAGTCCTGTTTCTGTAACATGGGGAACTGTAAACACCACTTGTGTTGTTTTGTTCTCATCTGTTTGTTTCCCCCTTTTCCTATTCCTCTTTCTCCTCCCTCAGGCCACGGAACATTCAGTGGTCCCGAGTGAACGACACTCTACCTGAGAGGGCGGAGACTTCTGGAAACACCCTGCTGATGTCCCGTCTCAGCCAATCACATAACGGCACCTACCTGTGCCAGGCACACAATAATTACGGCCGCGCTGCTGATCACTACACACTCTTGGTGTACGGTAAGAGACGGCCCAGATCCTCCCAGGGTCACGTGACATAACCATCATTCTCCTGCACATCAGTCTTCAAAGTAGTCATATCCTCTTATCATTGTATCATGTATGAATTATGTCTTTCTCATAATTCATTGTAATTCATTGTGCTGGTTAACGTCCCTGCGATTTTAGCATCTTACAGTCTAGCCACAGTGCTTTACACTAGTTTTGTACTGTGTTTCCCTTAAGTTAGTGTGTAGTTTTCCACACACCTCTGAAGACATTGCCTTACACATGATATCACTCTTTTATTCTTTCACACTCTCATACACACACACACACACAGTACTGGTCTCCCCGGCATTTGTCAGATGTGTTCTGTTATTGATGTGTGTAGTTACAGGCTCAGTGTAGAGAGTTGTAGTTTAGACCGTCTTCTTCCCGTCTAATAAACAGAATATTACTGCCACTCTACCGACCCCCTGGTGGTTGTGTGGGGGTACTGCAAGCCTCACGTGGCTGTAGACCAGAACTATTCAATTACAAATTGAAATGTGCCAAATTTCAAAAGTAGTCAATGTTCATGGGTCTGACAGTTTTGGCAAAACTATTTACTTTAGGTGTTTGGCTAGGTGTTTGCGGTGCTATGAAGTAGAGTGACATAGGGAAAAACATCCAAGTTCTGTTACACTGTATATATCAGTACTCATGGAATGCTTCTTGTCCAGTCAAATTACACAGTTGGAACTAACTGTTGTATAATTGGCCTCTGGGCCACTGTAGGTCACTCTAGGGCGGGATTTGACCTGATGGCCACCAACTGAATAGGCCTGATGAAGGCCCACAGGGAAAGTTAACTTATTTTCTGGGTGTTACGAAAGACACTGAGTCTCTTGAGAAACCCTATCTCTCTCTCCCTCTTGCCCGCCCCCCAAGTGCTTAACCCGCCCTGCGGCTGCCTCCCTCACTGTGCCCTAATGACAGGCATCAAACGGTTGTCTAACAAGGCTCCACCGAGAGTGCAGGTGGGTGGGAATGTCATCTTTCATCTCCTCTTCGCCGGCATTCCATCTCTCCCCTGCACTCCTCTGTTGCTCTGTTGGAGATGTTGGTTAGACTCCAGGCTTTGATGCTCTTCAGCACTTCAGAAGGAGCGCCCTTTGTACTATTCCGTCCCCTCTGTCTCTTTTTCTCTCTCTCTCTCTCTCTCTCTCTCTCTCTCTCTCTCCCCTTCCCTCACTCTCTCTCTCTCCCCCTCCCTCCCTTCCTCCCTCCCTTGCTCTCTCTCTCCCTCTTTTCCTCCCTCACTCTCTCCCTCTCCCTCTCTTTCTTTCTACTAAACTTTTGCTCGTCTCTCAAATCGATCTCGTGAGGTTGCTGACGTTCTCTGAATGTGTGCGCAGAGACAACCAGGCAAGTCGGGAAGATAATGAAGCTTATGTTCAGTCAGTCTTGCAAAGCTCACATGCTGGCATCCTGTAATATCTTGTGTCCAATCATCTCTGTGCTGTTGGACTGCTGATGTCCAATCACAGAGCCTTACACAAATTTTGTATTGTGTTCTAGGTGGAATATAGGCAGAATGATCTACCTTGAAACTTTCTCAAAAAAGGATAATTCAGTAAAACTGTACGAAAATCTACTCGGTTATTTGAAATATAAATTCTGTTCCTGGAATTAAACCACTGCAAGATCTGTGTTCCTTAGCTGTATACAGATGTGCCTTGTTTGAAAGTCACACCACGGATTTGAGATCCAGCCATACAGTATGATTGGTGAATTCTGCTGTCAGTCAGTGTATTTAAAAACAATTGCCATCCCTTAAAGATACGGACAATTATTGAGATTTTAAATCAACCATGTCTTAGGTAAAAACCTAAAATGCCTGCAAGCATGCTTAATATTCATTTGTAGTTTGTCAGTGCCAGATTAGCCGTGGCTAGGCTGCAAATCTCAGGATAGAGAGAGAGAGAAAGAGAGAGAGAGCGGCTGACTGAGTTTAAGAGAGAGAGAGAGACAGAGAGAGAGAGAGAGAGAGAGAGAAAGAGAGAGAGAGAGAGAGAGAGAGAGAGAGAGAGAGAGAAAAGAGTAAGCAGAGGAGAAGAAGATGACTCAGCTAAAATGAAGCAGACTGACAGGTACGGCAGGGCAGGGGTGGATTTGTCCTTGCTATCTCCCTCTGTGAAACATTTTTCTTAAAGATCAATTATACATCCCGAAATTGCCGTGCAGCGCGAAATCAGGAGAAAACACAACCCATTTGTCGACCGCGATTTTGCTGCGTCAGTTCAATATTGCCTAGTTATGTACTGAGCAGAGAGCTGTATCAAAAAGTTCGAGAGCAGAGGCGAAAAGCCGGGGAGTGGAACCGGTTTGTGCGTGCGTGCGTCTGTTTGTGTGTGTATCTGTGCGACAGAGTCAGAGAGCAGACGACCGAGAAAAAGGAGAAGTGTCAGAAAGAAGAAGAACCCGAGTTCTGGCAGACCTTTATTGTGTAAGATTATCACTTTGAACAAACTTCCAGGACGGAGAGAACAAGACATCAGTCTGAGAATAGGGGACATATAAAAGATAAGAGAGAGAGAGAGAGAGAGAGTGATGAAAGACGAATGAAAGATGAAAGAGTTAATGGAGAGAGTGAGCACGTCTTTTAAAGCTCTTTGTTCTGCCCCTCTTAGACAGGAAACACAATCACTTGGACACAGATTTCAGAATTAAAAATGTTAGTGCTCAAAAAAAAAAAAAAAAAAAAAAAAATCAGACCGTCGGGATCTGCCACTTAAAAATCAGAAATTTAACCTCTGAAAATAACAGACCGTTTTGCTTCAGAACTAGTCTTCAAGCCTCTTTTTTTGCCAAATAAAAAGCAGACTGAGCTTTTATCTACAACACAGAGTCTTAAACACTCTTAAAAAAGCCCCTGTTCACATCCGTGCCTTTCAGCCCAATAGCTTACATCCCTGCTAAATATCAAGTTTTACCAAAACAGAGGACATTTAAACTTACAACACTGTTGTCTCTCCCTAGAGTATTTGCAGCCAAAAACCAACATTGTTTTAGAAAAACGGAGCAGCAGTGCACCATACAGCTGTGCAGCTGTAAACAGGGAATCAGTCAAGAAGAAATGAAATATTGAATCACTGGCATTATGAGCTGTCGCAGAAGGGCATATCTCATTAATAAATCTGTAGAAAATGGGGTTTGTGGGAACAATATGACGTAAAACCTGCCATTACATTTCTCCTGATATCAGACGAATTGGAGGCGTCTGGAAGAGGAGTCTCCGGGTGGGGAGGGTATTAGCACTCCTGGGAGTAACAAATCATTCCTTCATTTTGAATCAGCTTCACCCTGGAGCACTGTATGAAATATTTCTTTAACACAGATGTTGTGTAACTCCTTTTTAACCGACAATGAAAATATCAGCTTCTGGAGAGATAAGAGATGATGCCGAGAATCCCTCCTCTGCTCCAAAGGCTATGGGCGGTGACTGTCGATTCAGGACATGACATCGCCCAGAAAGGACCTTGCTGAACGAAAACTGTCCAAAGAAAAAAAAACCCCAGAAAAACAACAACAACAACAACTGAGAAAAAGAGAGCGTTGAGGCCTTCAGCCAAGTTAGTTAACACCCGTGCATACGTAACGCCGACCTAGTCTACAGTACATTTGACAGACCACCGTGTCACCCCTGCTTAAGAAAAACATCAACTGCTCAAGAAACTTCATCCTTGCTTGAGAAAAGGGGGGTGGAATTCAGTGATTCATTTAAATCCTCTCTCTGACACCTTCAGTGTTTCACAGTCATTCAGTGCGGACATATAAACATCAATATGGTGTGGATGTTTTACACTTGTCAGAGAAAGCTGAAACAATTGTTTATCAAGCCCTAGCTTCCCAACGGTACTTAATATGGAGAGGGCAAAAGGTACCCACATCATCCTGTCAGAGCTATTTAAGTGTGTTTGCAAGTGTTCCAGCCTCTAGGCTGACACTTTTTTGCCACAACATTGATAAGGGAATGTTTCTCCTCAGTCACTGCTGATATAGGACTTCTGCTGGTAACTTGAGATTTCTACACTAGGAGAAATCAGAAAATGTTTTCTGCACAGATTGCAGGAGAGAAGCCGGAGGGTCAGGCACAGTCAGTCTGTGCCAAAGCACAAGGACGCTTCCAGATTATCGATGACTTGAGTTCCTCTTCCCTGTATGAGAAATCTGTAAAAGAGTCCACCGCCAACTCTTTAACTTTTTCGGAAAACTTCCTGGACCCTCACCGCGTGTCTTCGTGTATCCGCGAGTTAGGGAAAAAAAAAAAAAGAAAGAAACACACCCAGCACCTTAACGCCATTACAAGAAACTGCTGCGGAAGGTGTAGGTAGCTCCTTCCAGTATCCCAGCAGGAACGAAGCACATTTCTCCGGGCTAATGCAGGCAGATGCTGCTCTTTCTCTCTCTCTCTCTCTGTCTAAAAGATATTAAGATGCTGAGTCAGCTTCTCCACATCTCCTTCTGATCTTACTACCCCTTTTACATCAACCGCATATGTGGAGAACTTCACTGACAGCAGCTGCCTTCACAGCATGACCAGCTGTTGTTCGGTGGAGAGATAGTTTACCAGTGGTCCGGAGAGGGCACGGCCCTAACGAATGCCCCTGGGTGGATGGAAAAGCTTTCTCAGCATGCTGGGAATGTCTCGGTACCACAGCTTTGTACAGGGAGTTCGCCTGGGGCCAAATCCAAAGGGTTTAAGAGTCTTAGAATGATGCAGGCGATCAGCTCTGCCAAAAAAAAAAAAAAAAAGAGTTGTTCAAGATCGAAAGGGAAAACCAGCATTGAGCTTTAGACCTGTCATGATGGTATTTAGATCTCTGTTCAGAAACGAAGCCTCAAAGACTGCCGATTCTGTCACACAGAAGGTCTGGCCACCACAGAGAATGGAGTTTAAGCAACCCTTAAGTAAATTAGTGAGGCCCTTGGGCAGCGTTTTGAAACCATCTCATAGCAGGGAGATAAGTTCTTGACACAAGTTCTTGAGATCCCAGATTTCTCCTCGAGTAACAACCGAAACTTGTGAAAATAGACCAGGCCTGACTGCTGCTACATATGCACTAGAAATAAGCCGTCAGCCATCCAGGCACGAGGGACTTCCCGTTTCCCCACTCCCACGCAAATGCTTTTATGTCACCAAAGATAACATAAGATGGTCCCCCAACTTGTACCTTCTCTCTCTCTGAAAATCAAGGTAAGCCCTAAAGCAACCGTGTAAGAGCAATACCATCACAGGTTTCTGTCTGATACAGACCCTCAGAGAAAGGTAGGACGAGGTACCTGGTTTTGCTAGTCTGATGTTTCTCCTCCACTTGGGAGCCTTAGTCGCTGAGTACTCATTGTAGCTCTCATCTTATTTTCTAGCCTATAAAAGAAGCGGGTTGATGCATCCTTTTCATTAAGCAACATGAAGCAAGCTCAGATAAAGGCCCCAAGGCCTGTCTCTCCCAACAGGGATTCTACAGAGGGAGTTTGGTCCCTTCTAAAGCCTCAGCTCCACTCTTAGGATTACCCAGGCTTAGGATTTTGTGCTCAAAAATCTTCATCTTCTCCTTTAGCGCTCTAGTAGTATAGGCTAAGAAGTATATTCTAGACAGAAAGTTTCGACTTGAGCTTTGCCAACGCTCCATCACTGACTGAAGGACTTAGACCGTGACTTCTCTTCAAGCCTTGGTGAAAACAGCAAAGATTTGCCCAGAAGAGTAGCCTTCAGAAGGTTTTTATTAAGGTGCTATGGTACGGTCAGTGAAGTGAAAAAAGAAACAGATATGTAATTATGGTTTTTTTTTTTTTATAGTGTAGTTGTAGAAATTGAACCATTACAAAATCTTCCCTCAACATCGTGTCTGAGCGTCTCGAAAGCAAAATCTCCTCTGGTGAAGCCTTGGGTTGCTAAGTTATAGTTGCCATGGCCACCTTGCACCAGCTGATTCCTCAGTGTGTTTCCTGTCTGCTCCAGGCTCACCTGCTGGCGCTTTCTCACCCCCGTCTAAACCTCAGGGCCCAGGTGATAGAGTTTAGACTGCCGGGGGTATGAGGTGGAGGAGTGGAGTTGGGGGGGTTTGCCTGCTGAATGTCCTTGTTGTCTTGGCATCTCACGGTCTCAAAAAAAACCCCTGAAATATTTTTTTATTGTTGAATGTCAGCTTGACAGATACATTTACGAGGGCGTCCAAAATCATTGCAATTTGGCATTGAGCAGACATGAAATGCTTCACATCTGCTTCACGGTTCATATCAGCCACTTGAATGGGCTTGAAAGTGGCAGAGCGAAAAACATCGAAGTCAAAACTCAGTTGAGTCTTTCACTATGCGCTCCTTACTCAGGAAAAAAAAACAAAAAATGCTAATTGCCAACAAACTGACTGCTAACAAACAGTCCTCCACGGAGACATCAGGCATACATTTACAGCTGTGCCAGGCAGTCGTGCATTCAAAACCCTCCTCAATAGGCTCCGTCCTAAAAATTTATTGCTGACCAAGGTCAGATTCGATTGGAAAGGAATTTAGCTAATTAACACAGGAAAAATATCGTGGTCCCACTGTTTTCCTTTGAAGAAAAAAAAAAAAAACGAAATACAGGGGATGGAGAAAGAAGACGAAAAAAAAGGCTGCCTCTCAGTGTTTGAATCTGTCTGGCAGACACACCCACCCTACGCAGGATCAGACAGGTTGATTTTAGTCCCAGCGCGATGGGTCTTTGCGTGTTCCCAGAATCCATTCTGTGCCACCCCATGTGCATGCAGTGACTGGTCATTAAAAATGTAACTAGAGTGATGGTTTAGGAGTCTGCCGCAAATCCCATGACGCCGGTGAAATTTAGACATTTCTGACAAACTTTTATTGGTCAATTCCAACAAGTTTTAGTTCCCTATTGCCACTCCCCTGACCAGATCCCCCTGGAAGTTAATAGCTGTCCGCTGGAGAAAGAACCATTAAAATTACATGCGGTATTGCGAATTTCATTATGCTGGATTAATGTCTTTTTGCAACCCGAAAAGCTATGCAGCAGAAGATTGAGCCTAGGGGAGAACTATATCTTCTGTACGCTCTGCCTTTCACTTTTGGATGGGTGATTGTTCAGTAGCTTGTTGGGTCATTAATCAGTTCTATCAGTCAAGCCCAGGTAGCCCCTCTTGATTTCTAACGCATCATAATTTTTTTGTTTTCTTGCTGACGTTCAACACCGGTTATTAAACAATGCTAAACGATGTACTCGAAGCCTGCGAGCAAATTTTTCACCTGTCTTCTTGAAGGAAAAAAAAAAAAGAGGAAAAAAGCCCTAAAGATCAAGCTGTTCTTTTTTCTCCCTTCCTTATATTATGCCATGTTACACTCACACTGTAGCGTTAAGCAGATGGACAGCAATGCTATGACCCCCCCAGACCCCCCCCCCCCCCCCAGTGTACTCCTTGCATTCGGATTTGACTTGTTTGCAACGTGATGCACTGCACAACAGCCGCACACGCACACTCTCTCTCTCACACACACACACACACACACAAAGAAAAACCTCAGGCAATTTTTACTCCAAAAATCAAAATTTTAACAAGGAAGATGCCGCCTGTTCTCATACCGCCTGAAACATAAATCAGAAGGGATCCCAAGTTAACAAGACAGATTCAGTGTGGCCTCGTTTTGCTAACAAGGGAGAGGCCAAGTTCCACCCCTTATCACCCCCACCCCCCAAAAAAAAATCAATATTTGGTTACAAATGGCTGTGATTACAAACAACCCATGTCTTATTTGTGTATGATGAAAACTGTTAAGACACACTTATGTAACCAGATGACAGCACTGTGTGACAGCAATGGATTATGGTGCCAATAAAACCCATTTGAATCGAAGCGCGTGAGAGAGTAGTGGAGAAGAAGATGTATAGAGAAGGAAATGGGCAAGGAAGAAATGGATGGATGGAGAGAGGGGGAGAGAGAGAGCGTGAGAGAGGGAGGGAGGGAGAGAGTGAGGGATGATCTTGGGAAGAGATAGAAAGTGTTTTAATGAGTAGTGGCTTTAATTGGGAAAAGTAAGACAGGCCTCTAATTCATGGAGTGAAACTGAGGAAAGGGTGAGAGACAGAATCAGAGAGTGAGAGTGGAGTTATGATTGCCAGTGACATAAATATTCAGGAATGAAAAGTACTACCAGGCAGAGGTCTGGGACCTGACCTTTGAACTTAGCCATAGAGGTGATGCAAGCTGGGGCCAGCCAAGCCCGAGGAGGCAGAAATTTGAATAAATATGAATTCGAGGCTGAAATCCGATAAATATGAATTTGAAACCCAATTTGAATGAATACTTTAGTTGCACTAAAGACTTCAGCCCCAGCAAGGCAAAGAGACATATAAGTGTGTTCCTGTACTTCAAAAAGCGTGACAGTTGGTCTTAATCATGTCGTTATTTCCGTTAATCAGAACTCAGAGTCATCCTGTGACCTTTGCTCTGCCTCCTCAAATTCAAAAAATCTTGAGTGTCAGATCAGTTAGTCAACCCGCTGAAAAGTCATCTGTTCGCTGTATAACTATGGCTTGATTTTGTCAGTTCATTCTGTGATATTGAAATTCTGCCATAAAACTCACAGTTAATGAGGCGTCTTGTTAACACAGTAGTAGAGAGTGCAAGGAAGAGAGGCAGAGACAGAAAAGATATGTAGCGTGGAGGAGAGTGGAGACATATGTAGCTTTGTATGTGTAGTGTGGAGGGAGTTTGCATGCAGAGGAGGAATTGTACTAATGGAATCGGGGTGGGGGTTATTGGTGGGGGGTGAGAAAAAGGGGGTGGAATTAAGAGATGAGGTGCCGTCGTTCATTGCCCATTTTCGGGGGGTGGGGGTGGGGGGGGTGGTAACAGTGTGGTGTAGGGAGTGGTTTGGAAATATTGATCATTTTTCAGTGAATGACCAGACTGGCTACTGCTATAAGTACATGCACACACACACACACACACACACACAATCAAACAAACACACCTAAGCACACAGACACACACAAACACACTCACTCACTTACTCACTCTCTCATTCACACACATGCTCATGTAAACTGTACACTCAGGTTTTTTGTTTTTGTTCTACACCCAAGGCTGTGACATCATCCTCACACAGCATTTAAACACAGCTGGCTGATCTAATCCGCTGACACAGTGAATGAGACTGGGGAAGAGAGCAAGAGAGAGAGAGAGAGAGAGGGAGAGAGGAACAGTAAGAGAAACGAGGAGGGGGAAAGAGAGATGGCTGTAAGGCAGATATTAGAAATGTTGGAAGAGTAGCAGAAGAGAGAGATGGATGATCTTAGGGATGGAGGGATGGGAAATGAGAGAGAGTAGTTATGCACAGTCGCTGATGGATATATTGCTGTTCTTAGGTTAGGGCCAGAGAGTTGGCACAGAACACTACTGCACCCTGCTGGCCTGGGGAGCACGTTTTAACAGACAGATGTAATTAATCTTGGATAGAGCACGCACACACACACACACACACGCACACACACACACAAACACCCCTAAATCCCTTCCATGTCTCTTTGTGCCAACTGTAGTAGGCTGTCAGTAGTTCTAATGGTCCTATTTGCATAACCCTGTGTCATTACCGTTGTCTTGTAGAGAATGTGTCTGTGGTAGAGAATGTGTCTGTCATTTCCACGGCCCCTCCCATTTCCCACCCTGCCTCCTCAAACCCAACCCTCTCCACCCTCAGCCCAGCAGTTCAACCCAAAGGTAACATCATCCACCTTCTCTTCTCTTCTCTTCTCTTCTCTTCTCTTCTCTTCTCTTCTCTTCTCTTCTCCTCTCTTCTCCTCTCTTCTCTTCTCTTCTCTTCTCTTCTCTTCTCTTCTCTTCTCTTCTCTTCTCTTCTCTTCTCTTCAACATCATCCACCTTCTCTTCTCTTCTCTTCTCTTCTCTTCTCTTCTCTTCTCTTCAACATCATCCACCTTCTCTTCTCTTCTCTTCTCTTCTCTTCTCTTCTCTTCTCTTCTCTTCTCTTCTCTTCTGCAAAAACTCCTCAGCATTTGGTACTGCTCAGATCTTTTCCTCAATCACCAGTTCTACTGCAAGCTTTGGATCTTTAATCTCTCCCCAGATTTATTGCAACCCTACTCCACTCAATTTGGTCGAGCTCTTCCACTCTTTCTTGCACTCCTCTAATCTCTTCCTGCACTCACTCCGTCACATACTTTTGACTTTTCTCCTGTAAGAGCTTCTGATTTCACGCCTCTTCCTTCCTGCTATTGTCTTTTTCTTTCGCTCTTGTCCTTTCCGTCCTCTTCTCTTTGTGCTGTCTGTTCATCACAGTTCTCCTCTCCACCAATTTACTGTCTGGCTGTTCGGTTTTCCCCGCTGTGTTCCCGCATGCCCACACCCCACTCACACACTAACACACACACTAACACACACACACTCACACACTCACATATTTATGTGTTGTCCATCTCCCGCACTGCTGGGATTCCACAATGGCCTAGTGTGAAAACTGTCTCTGTCTCTTTGGCTGGTTTGTCTTCTTTGTGTGTGTGTGCGCCTATGTCTGTGTGTTAGAGCAATACAGCGTGTATATTTATGTACAAGAATGTGAATGCGTGTGTGTATGTGTGTGAGATAGAGAGGGACATTAAGAATATGAGATTGTGTGTAAGTGTGTGTGTAAGTGTACAAGACTGCATGCATATGTATGTGTGTGTGAGGGACAGAGAGGGAGACAGAGAGAACGTGTGTGCAGGAGAGAATGACTGAGTGCAAAAATATGTGCAAGAATGTGTGTCTGTGTGTGTGTGTGTGTGTGTATGTGTGTGTGTACGTGTGTGTACGTGTGTGTGTGTGTGTGTGTGTGTGTGTGTGTGTGTGTGTGTGTGTGTGTGTGTACGTGTGTGTCGGTGTGTGTACGTGTGTGTCGGTGTGTGTGTGTCCGTGTATATTGAGAGAGAGAGTAAGACTGTGTGTGTGTGTGTGAGTGTGTGTGTGTGTGTGTGTGTGTATTTGTGTGAGTGGGTGAGTGTGTGTATGTGTGAGACAAACAGAGGGGTCCTGTGACTAATGGTGTCTGTAAAGAGGCTGGTGCTCTGGGCTTTGGGAGATGTCACTCAGTGTATCGTCAGGTCAACGCAGCCAAGCAAAACAGCTCACACTGCCCTTTACCCTACACACTCCAACAGAACAAGACACACACACACACACACACACACACTCGCTCTCTCTCTCTCTCTCTCTCTCGCTCCTTCAGAGATGTGGACTATTTTTTTTTTTTTGTGCATAGTCTCTCCACAGCATGTCCTTCTTGACAGTCTTTGTACATCACTGTGGTTTTTTCTGTCTCTGGCTTAAACACAGACGTACTTTCACACTTTATTTCCCTTGCTCTCCTTCTTTCCTCCAAAGCCCCCCTTTTTTTTGAAGAGAGGTATGGAAGGAAGCTGGTCTGACACAAAACAATGTAGAGAGAGAGAGAGAGAGCGAGAGAGAGAGAGAGAGAATATTCACCTGCTGTTCCTGTGGGGAGAGAGAGAGAGAAAGAGAGAGGAAATGTCAGAGAGAGATGTCTTGGGGTGAGAGGCCTTTTCTGCTGTCATTAACTGAACACTGAAGCTGAAGGCTCTCAAAAAGAAACTTATGACTCTCTGCCACACTTAATTTTTCATCCTTTGTGAAATATTACTTGCCAGGCCTCTAATGAAATCTTATCCGACAGCCAGTTCAATAGCTCTCTCTCTCTTTCTCTCTCTCTCTCTCTCTCTCTCTCTCTCTCTCTCTCTGTCAGATGATTATGTTTGTCCCTTTTCAGGTCCTTACATCCCTCCAACTCCTAAGAGATGCATGTAAACTTTCTTTCTTTCTGTGGCTCTGTCTTGGATAGACATGTTTCCCTTGACACACACACACACACACACACACATACACACACCACCGCTCGTCTTTTCTCATTGTCTTTTTGTCTCTTCATTTTTGCCCCCTCCTTTTTTCTCCCACCTATTTCTGTTCTGTAGCTATTTATCTTTGTCAACAGGTTATTAAATATTTAGGTGTGCCTTGCAATCTCTGCTGGCTTGTGTGGGTGTGTGTGTGCTGTGTATGTGTGTGCTGTGTGTGTGTATGTGCTTTTCTACACTTCTGTGTGTGTATGAGTGTGTGTGTGTGTGTGTGTGTCACATGTTTGTATGTGTGTTTCTGTGTGTGCATGTGTATGTGTGCACATGTGCGTGTTCATGTGTGTGTGTGTGTGTGTGTGTGTATGTATGGGCTTTTCTACACTTCTGTGTGTGTATGTGTGTGTGTGTGTGTGTGTGTCACATGTTTGTATGTGTGTTTCTGTGTGTGCATGTGTATGTGTGCACATGTGCTTGTTCATGTGTGTGTGTGTGTGTGTGTGTGTGTGTATGTATGGGCTTTTCGACACTTCTGTGTGTGTGTGTGTGTGTGTGTGTGTGCATGTGTGTGAGTGCACATGTGCATGCATGTTTGTGTGTGATTTTCTGTTTGTGTAAGTGTATGTGTGTGTTTGCACGTTTCTGTGTGTGCACGTATGTGTGTGCGCGTGTGTGTGCGTGCGTGTGTGTGTGTGTGTGTGTGTGTGTGTCTGTGTAAAGACTGACTGGTTGAGAACTTGCTTGTGGAGAAGCATAAAGAACATTCACATTCATTCCATTTCTCTGGTCACACAGTTTCTCTCTCTCTCTCTCTTTCTCTCTCTCTTTCTCATTCATTCTGATCTAAGGTGGACTTTGAACAATCAAAGTAAGCTACTCTTATCTCAGGAGTGAAACACGCATTGAAGCCCACACTGCCGCTGTTCACCTATCATTTCTCTGTTCTCATTTCCCTCTCATATCAGTCATTTTAAATATCACTATTGCTCACTGAGCATCTCAAAGTTTTATTATTTGATAATAATAATAATAATAAAAAAACATATGTTAATAACAACTCTCTCTTTCTCTCTCTCAGATCCAGGAGCAGTGGTGGAGACCCACAGTGCGGTACCGTATGCGGTCGTTGGGGGTGTACTGGCGCTTCTGGTCTTTACCATCATCTGTGTGCTTATTGTCACCATCTGGTGCTCTGTCCGACAGAAAGGTGACCTTCACTTTCTTCTCACACCGTTGTGTGAACATCCTAACGAAGCCTGACACACTACTCTGACATGCCCTCTGGGGAGGGAAGAAAGGACAGAGAGAGAGAGAGAGGTTGAGAGAAGGAGGAGGAGAGAAGGTGGATAGAAAGGGTTAGAAAGGACAGTGAATTTAAAAAAGAGTGATTTTTGGAGAACGAAAAACAGAGGAAGGATTGACAGAACGAGTGAGGAGATGGTGAAAGGAGGAAATGAGTATAAGAGGATGGGAAAAGAGAGAGAGCAGAATGAAAGAAAGGACATAGAGAGAGGGAGAAGGAGAGAGATTAGAGCAGGAGGACGAGGAGGAGGAAGATGAAGAGGCATAAAAATCTTTTTTTTTTTTTTTTTTGGTTTCAACAGGAGCACTCTTTGATTTACAGTGTCCTGTCAGGGCCAAGACAAGACGTGGGAATTGTAGGCGTGACCACGTTCTTTTATGACCCTTTTAGTTCACTGTATGAGGACTCATCCATAAAGGAAACCACATTACCCTCCAACCGCATTGCTTTTAAGGGCCTCTGGCTCCCTCCGAACGTGCCTATAAAGATTACTGGGAAGAGTCCCAATGCGGGCGGGCGGAGGGATTCGGGAGGGCACCATCCTTTACGCTGAGGTGGCCCGCGTGCCAATCAAAGTCTGGAAGAGTTAGTCAACCTATCAGCTCCCAGACAGGAAAGGCCAAGGTTTCATGTCTAACCTTGAATTCAGCCAAAAAGCCAAACTGTAGGCAATTAATCAACCGTTCAGTGCTGAGAGAGGTTGCATCAGCGGCTTCTTAAACACTCTTTGATAAGTAGGGAGCAAAACCAGGGGAAGTCCTTGGCAATTGTTTATATGTAATAGCCCAAAACCTGCAACTTTTTTCACTTTCTCTCTCTCTCTCTCTCTCTCTCTCTCTCTCTCTCTCTCACACACACACGCACAAAAGTTTGAGTTCCACACAGAATAGATTAATTTTTTCAGTGAAGCAATATAATGAAACCATATATTTCATTTATTGGCTATAAATTCTAGCGACAGTGTCACAGACACATACTATTGCCTTAAAATATCATCGGACGAAAAGGTTATGTTGTATCGAATTTGCTGATGGTTGCAAGAACCGTGTCGAGATGATTATGCAGCCAATTAATCTGTGACTAATTAGCATTGACTCTATCCAAAGGTTCTGATGAAAGACTTCCTCAGGTGCAGTTAGAGGCTGGAGCTCGTTTTGCCTTCAGTCGACTCAAATTTCTCAAGCTCTGAGCCTTTTAAGCTCATTAGCTTCTCAGGCAGGTGATGTTGCTAAAATGAGCAAAAGAGAGGAATTTCTGAGTGAAGTTTAAGGATTCCTGTTATCGGGGAAGCGCGTTAATGAGGAAGCGTATCCGAGAGGCTCGCCCGAGTAGTTACTTTTAGCTTTTTTACCTGACAGGCATAACACGATGATTAACACGCTGAGGGTGTTTCAGCATTTAAGCTAAGACTGTTTTGGGTTTTAGCATATTTTAGCCTAGCGGGCTAACAGGTGTGAATTTGGGCTTGGAGTTAATTTGACTTTTAGTATGGTGTTTTAGGTTAACACAGGTTAGGATGTCAGGTTTAACTTGCAGGCAAAAGATTTTGGTTAAGTCTGAATAGTTTAAAAGTGCGCTGGCAGTCTCTTTCGCTTCTCTCCTCCTAACAGGCTGTTGGTCAGTCTGCAGTCTGCAAGGTGTGCTGTATAATTTTATTTTATTTATTTATTTATTTATAACTTTTTTTTTTTTTTTGCCTGTTTTACTTTAAATAGTAATGTATTACTGCATTAATGTCACTCTCTCCATTTTTCTCCCTTATCCTCTCTCTCACCCTTTCTCTCTCTCTCTCTCTCTCTCTCTCTCGCTCTCTCTCTCTCTCTCTCTCTCTCTCTCTCTCTCGCTCTCTCTCTCTCTCTCTCTCTCTTTCTCTCGCTCTCTCTCTCTCTCTCTCTCTCTCTCTCTCTCTCCCTCTCTCTCTCTCTCTCTCTCTCTCTCTCTCACCCTTTCTCTCTCTCGCTCTCTGTCTCTCTCTCTCTCTCGCTCTCTCTCTCTCTCTCTCTCTCTCTCCAGGTTCGTACCTGACCCATGAGGCCAGCGGGTTGGATGAGCATGGAGATGTGCAGGAAGCCTTCCTCAATGGGAATGACACCAGCCAGGGAAAGAAGGAATATTTACTGTAGATCCCACTCCGCCTGGATGGCGGCCTCCAGTACGACTGGACTACTACTGCGGAAAACCCACATCACACACACACTGGTCCCAACAAAACAGACTGACTGTCACCTATACAACCAGAGGGAAAATCACTGTGGTGCCAATAAAAGGAGGGAGGGAGGAACGGTGGGAGAGAGAGAGAGAGAGAGAGAGAGAGAGAGAGAGAGAGAGAGAGAGAGAGAGATGGGCGAGGAGGAGGAGGAGGAAGAGGGAGGAGGTGATAATAATAATTATTATAGGGGGAGACGTTGAACACAAAGACTCAAACGCCACTCTCAGTGCTTAGCAGTGAGGCGGACTGCTAGATGACTGCCAATAATTTTGTGCCAGCAGAGAAAAAGAGTCCATTCAAAACGGCCAATCCATAACTTGCTTAGACAGCAGTACCCAGTGGGAGCCTGGGCAATTCTTATGAGCTATTGAATGCCTGACGTATTTGAGAAAATTGAAATACTTTAAATTGCTAAAGCATCTTGGCTTACAGAGTCTTAAACCCATAGAAATAAATCCGCCGATGACAGACTAGAGTGGAACGCACTGTTCTTATAAAGTATTCATAGGAACTGATTACCTCCCTCCATTCAGACATTCGATTAACTGCTCCTGTTGGAGGGCAGGTTTCACCCCACATGTCCTTTCAGTCTTTTTTTTTTTCAGTTTAGTTGCTCTGTGAAAAGACCTTTTTTTTCTCCTCTTTCTTTCTCACCCTCTCTCTCTCTCTCTCTCGCTCCCTCCCTCTCTATCTCTCCCTCTCTATCTCTTTCTCTCGCCCTGTTTTCCTCTTGGTCTTTACTTGTCTCTCTCTCCTATTGTGTGCTAGTACTCGAGGGATTAAATGTGTTCTCCTTAATGAATTTACTGAACGAGACTGTACCACGAAACAACTTCTGTACTGCGACTTTTAAAGAAACAACAACAACAACAACAACAACAACAACAAACATGTAATGATTCTGAAGTGGGAAACGCTAACATGTATAGTGGCAGAATGGACAGAGGAACGAGACAGGAAGAGGAAATGATTGGATATTATTATTTTTTTTTGAAAGACACCACACAGATGAAAAACACTCACACAATGAAACATATCTCTTCAAATTGTTATTTGTATAAAAAAAAAAGAAAAATCAAGAGTAAATTAAATGAGTCTTTTGAGAAATTATTTACTTTTGAGTGCATTACCAAGCAATGTTACTATACTAACACAGAATATTAGCCTAGTGAAACAGAACCGAACAAACTACTGTTAATGATCTTTAAAACAATAATTAAAAAAAATGAAAAAATCTGAAAAAAAAAAATTCATTTGTCTTCACAAGACATATAAAGTCTTATTGTTTTTTTTTATTATTGTTTTGACTATTATGATTGCTGTTACTGTTATTATTATTATTATTATTATCTTTGTTATTACTATTGTAATGTCACAAATTGTACACTTCTCATGTTTTTTTTGTTTTGTTTTGTTTTGTTTTGTTTTGTTTATGTTTTGTTTTCATCAAAAGAGACAATTGTCGTTCCAGTTTTCTCTCTCACGTTCACTCTATCATTATCTCCTGTCTTTCTCAATCTTTCTATCTTTGTCTTTGTGCCTGTTTGTCTCAGTCACTCCTCTCTGTCTTTCTCTCTTAATTATTTTCTAGTCCTTGCGTCACTGTTGATATAGCTAACTGTATTTCTTTATAGGGAAAAACAATACACAAGCACGACAAAAAAATAAAAATATTTAAAAAAAAGAAAAAAATCCTTATGCAAGAGCAGTCCTTTTGGAGTTGTGCTCCAGTGTGTAATTTGGAGAGTCTATCTGCCCAATGTCAATAGAGAGACGGGGATTCAGCATAGAGCCAGAATCGATAGTTTTACAGGTGGCAGTAAAAACACTGATGGAAGAGGAGGGTCGTTTTTTATTAGGATGGACAGAATCGCAAAGAGATGGAGTGAAAGACTCAGGATGATTATGTCAGGCAGATGAAGGAGACGGAGAGTGAAGCGGAGTAGAGGCAGATGTAGATTTTTTACGTAGGCTATAAAATATATATATATATATATATATATATATATATATATATATATATATAACTTCTCTACTGTTTCGGAGCAATCAATATGCGATTTCATCAGGAGGCGGTAAGTGTGTGAGTGTGTCTTTTTTTTTTTTTTTTTTCCTTTTGAATTTTAAAAGTCGGCGGGGGTCGCCGCGTGCTTGATCGATGTGTTTGTCCTCCGTCGATGGAAAAGCACGGCAGTAGCCTGTCATAAAGACTGATTGTCAAACGGCAATCAAACGTAATACTCGCTGTGCTACCTGCCGTGAAGAGCGCGCTTCAGCCGCACACGCAAAGCCTGCGCAAAAGAAACATATGGCAGCGTTTGCCCTTAAATGGATTTAAAACCGCAATCAAATAGGTAATTAACTGTTTTTTCTTTTTTTTTGCGTCAGAGGATGTAAAAACTGATTTATTGATGTAACTCCTGTTTAACATGCAGAGTGTTGAATACAGAAATAAGGTAAAGGCCCAGGCCAACGGTGCTTCTCCACATTAAATAACCATTTTTATGTGATATGAATGCTTAATGAAGTAGTTGATTACCACTGTTGTGAGAAAATGTAAGCACGCTCCAGTTTTTCAAAACCTGTCTGTTACAGGCCTTAAATAAGTTATGTTTTAACACTTTATAAAGATATGATAATGTCAGATTAATTTTTAGATGATTATCTCATTGTTATCAGGATTTAGTATCATATTATCATCATATAGCCTACATATATGAACATAATAAATAGACTATATATAACATGTCTTGGGTCTCTAAACCATATAGAGAAGCACATTTTAGTGTATTGTAAGGCAGTCAGAACTACAAAAATGCTGTCAAAACTTAGCCGATTCTTTACTTTTCTAGAGTGATGGAGGAAACAGGCCAAAAATGAAAGAGAAAAACAAAACAAAACAGAAAGTCGCATGGAGACACGGAGGAGGTAGAGATGTTTTGGTTTGGAGACGTTTCACAGAAACAGGTGCTGAGGGCTGATTGAAAAAGGGGTCTGGTTTTGGAGCAAGCGGCTGGAACCATGCGCATCACCAGGAAACAAGATGCTCTCAAGCGAAGAGTACAACTGAATGGTCTCTAAGCCTGAGAGAGGTTTTACTTGTTTTTCAGTGTGTCATCCTCAGCCTGCTCAATGATGTACATCAACAAGAGACTTCAAGACGTCAGCGAATCTGTCACTGAGAGAGAGAGAGAGAGCGAGAGAGAGAGAGAGAGAGAGAAAGTATAGGAAAAAAAGGACAGGGGGTAAAAGATGGAGATAGAAAAAGAGACATGTTTTAGCAAGAGACTTTCATGACAGATGTTGGGGAGACAATGAAAAGGAGAGAGATTGGATTGAGAGACAGAGAAAGAGTTGGCAGGCGAGAGACAGACAGACAGACAAATAGACACGTCCTAAAAGAGACACGCTCACACAGTACATCCAGAGAGAACATTTCACAGACTAATTTTTCACGCCCGTTCTGGCACCAATCTCCCCCACAAAAAAAAAGAAAGAACAATCCAATTAGTGTGATCTGAGCCTTTTATTCAGGAAGCACACGAAAAAATACACATTTAATCAAAGCCCTGACGAAATTTATGTCAGAGAGGTTAATTATATTTCAACACAATAATAAAATGTCTCCCACTAGATCCGTTATTATAGTTGGTTTAATTAAACATAAATCAATCTTCATTTCTATGACATTTATGTTGATAGGTGATCCTGGTTTAACACAGTATTCGATTTGGGTTTATGCTGGTATTAGAAATGGACCTCAATTGAATATTAATTTTAAATGATTCAGGTATTTATCAAAGTATATGATGAATGACTGGATGATCAAAACTGAATTTCATATACATGAAACAGAGGTAAAAATCATCATCATTTTGACATTTGAAAGGAGCTAAGCCTTGATCAGTTGTTAGACTGCTGAGCTATATTAAATATATTAAAGGAGATGCCCTGGGAACTTGACTTTCAGGTAGGCATATATATATATATATATATATATATATATATATATATATATATATATATATACACACACACACACACACACACACACATACATAAAATATATGTACATATGTATATGTAATGATATATACTATTATTACTACCACTACTACTACTTCTATAGTATTATTATTATTATTGTTGTAATTATTATTATTGTTGTTATTATTATTACTGTTTTTGTTGCTGTTGTTATATACTTCTGGCTTCAGGACTTCTTGGACTTATTTTGGTTTTGTTGCAAATCTGGGCACCTGTTATGGCCAGCTTCGGGAGGTGTGAGGTCCCTGGCAAAGGGATGCCCCTATTTGAGGAAGTGTGGTCAAAGAGCAAAGGGGGAACCAGACCATAAATTTGGAAGAGGATGGAGGCCACGGTGGAGGCCCAGACTGGTCTGTAAGTACTGGGGGCGAAGAGACGAAGAGCCTGGATGGTGTAAAGTGGCAGATTTAGGAAAACCAAGAGGGTGACTGACAACCCCACGAAGTTGGACCGCCTGGAATGACTCTTCTGAAGATCCCAAGTGACTGCATTGGAGGGTGCACACCTCAGGTCCGCATACACGCCCAAAAGTATCAGCATGGGGATCACAAAAGCTGTGAGGAAGTAGACATAGACCAGAGAGCCCAGGCTGAAGACAATGTCAGGGGCACAGACCTCCCAATGGCTGCTGTAGATGTTGGTGTAAGTGACGTTCTGGAGGTTCACCACTGAGATCGTGGACCAGAACCCCCCGTGGGGCAGGTATTTCCTGATAACCACGTGGTCCCGAGGGTCCGAGGTTCTCTGAGGTGGGATGCCTGTGGTCCGGTTGATATTCTGGACTTCGTTCAACCCCGGTCCACTCACATCACTCGTCACAGTCCATGTATCTAGAGGGTCGCAGATGAAGAACTGTCCGAAGGTGGAGAGAACCGAACCAACCCAACAGATCAGAACCAGGCACAGAACTCGCTTTCGAGTCACAAGAATGGAGTATCTGAGAGAAACACACACACACACACACACACACAAATACATATATTTAAGATATGCCAAATTACTAGGAATTTAAGTCTATACTATACTTTCACACATTGAAATACATAGGCTTTAGATGCACGCCAGTCTACTGTCCCATTCACCAACATCTTCCACCTCTTCCCACATATCTCTGAATCATCATTTCGAATATTTCAATCAAGTATTTAAGCCAAACTCTAACCCTGACCCCAATTTGTTGACATTACCTGTTCACTACCACGATCCAGTATTTCGCTTCATTTACATTCACTTCCTAACTACACATAATTGATCTTACCTCAGTTCTAATGTTTTTCATCACAAAGACCCCACGCCAGAAATCACGCCATCTCTCCTCTCCTCAGCGCCGATTTCAACCATTAGACATAATAACACGTACCTGACCTGGGGTTAGTACGCCTACCTGTTATCCAGTTTGAGTTGTAGGTGTGCATTGACTGTAAGAATCACAAGCAGGGACACGGTAAAATGCCTAACCAGCAAGGGGCAGCACACGAGAATGACGCAGGTGTACAGGCACTGCGGACTCCTCAAGTTCAGCAGGACAGCAACAGGGACCCCCACTGCTCCGCCCACGGCCCCCACCCAGCCCAGACACAGGCTCAGGCAGGTGGTCACGCTGGCACCGCGGACTCCCTCCGCCCGACTTCCACCTAAACAGAGACGCACGCTGACCCCCATCACACATAATGAGAGCACACACTGACATACTGAATATAGCCACATGTGCAGCATGGCCCTGGTAGAGAGAGAGAGAGAGAGAGAGAGATGGAGACAGAGACAGTGAGAGAGAAAGAGAAAGAGAGAGAGAGAGAGATTAATTGGTGGTCAAAAAGATAGACAGGGATAAAAAGGAAATAACACAGGCTGATAGGATTGGATTGATGGGTGAATGAATACATTTACAAAGAATGAATAAGAGAAGAGACATAAAAGAGAGTGAGAGATGGAGAGAGAGAGAGAGACAGAGACAGAGAACGAGTGTGACAGAGATCTCGGTAGGGGTTCAAGATCTGCAATCTCTCCCACAAAGTGAAAAGGTTAGCAGAGACACGCTGTGACAGAGCACTCACATGGTGGATGTGAGTACAATGCAAAGAGGAGGAACACACACACACGCACACACACACACACGCGCAGACCACAAATGAAAAACCGATCACGTTGTTTTCACGCAACCCTGGTTTGACGGACAGGTAATTTCTCTGTGTCCTCAAACAATAAGCCATAAATGGCACAAAGTGGAAAAAAAGAGAAGAGGGAACAAACGGGTGTAGAAAGAAATGTCTGAGAGCGCCTCAATCTGCTGCAAGTCTGTTAATTATAATGAGTCTGACCTTTCCACTAGCTGGTGACAGTAATCAGTTTTGGAATGCCCACGAGTTTTCCATAATAACGACTCGTCGTTACGTAATCTCCTTATCCAGTCGCGCTACGATGGAACCACAAGGTCCGGGGCTCTCTCTCTCTCTCTCTCTCTCTCTCTCGTTGTCCCTCCGCTCGCATAACTGATTAGCTCAAACAATTAACGAGGGTAGGAAGTCAAAAGCTGTACCGTCGGTGGCGTTCCCATTGAGAATCAGACACCAAAAATAAATAAATAAATAAATAAAATAACACGGTTTCCACGAAAATAATTACCCGAGTTAATTAATTAAGAAGTTAAAGTAAATAAACACCTGCTGGGTCTTCGGCCCCCAGTGGGAAAAACAAAATGGGTTAATTCAAAAGGTAAATTATTTATTTTAATATAAGATTATTTTAATGAAAGAGCCTGAGAAAAAATACCTGATAAGGAAGTATGGATGAATTTGAAATGATTTGATGGCAAAAATTCCTTCTTGAGAAGTTTTGTTGTTGTTGTTGTTGTTGTTGTTTAATGTCTCCTTTACTAATCTCTTGAGTTTTATCCTCAGATAATCTTGACCTCTGCCTTTTCGTCTTTTGTGTGGTCAGACTGTGGCCCTGAGTAAAATGATGGGCGGACGAAACTTAGATTCATAAACCAACTCTGACACCCCCCCCCCAAACCCCCACCCCACCCCACCCCCTCCCCCTCTTCCCCGCTTTGTCCCACCCACACACGTTTTCCTCTGCTGTCAGTGCAAACACATCAATAGTGTCAATGTAAGAGCCATACCGGCCCTTCCATCAAAAGTCTGCGTGCGAAGGGCAGCACTGGGACCATAAAGAAGCATCACATTCAGACAGCAGCAGACAAACACACCACACACACACACACACACACACACACACATACACACACATACATAAACACACACACACACACACGCACTCACAAACATACACACACACACTCGCACCGATATTAACACATACTTAGATTTACGAGGATCCATAACAGACATAGACACGTACACACAGACCCAGACACATATACCAGTCCAATATCTCTACATCTTAGAACAAACAGAGCAGTGGCAGGGGTAATGGAAAGGAGAGCAGGAAAGAGACAGATAGAAAGAGAGAGAGAGAGAAAGAGAGAGAGAGAGAGAGAGAGAGAGAGAGAGAGAGAAGGAGCCACCGGAGGAGGCCGCTTATCTTTTTAAGAGTTTGTGCGTTGTTCCGTGAAAAGAATGGCTAAAAGAATCCTCAGCATGGTACGAGGGCAATAGATTTTTTCTACCAGTCTAGTTCAATAGGGCTATTTCATCGCACTCACGCTGGCTCAATGGCAAAAACAAAACATGTTTTTAAAACCCCACCAATCCATCCCAAGATAAAAGAAAAGCACTGTGATTCAAGGTTATTCAGTATAGGTAACCTTCCATAGCAATCAGCCATTGGAAGATGTTCAATGGAACGCTCACGGAATGTGAATTCCTCCCCCTTTTTTTTTTTCGGCCTTCGGTGTGACAATTCAACAATAATCCACAAAATGTGACCCTTTTATGTCCAACACCACAGTGCAGGTTAAATTACGGTTAAATTACAATACTTCTCAATTGCTCACATACAGGGTTTGAAATAATGTGCTATTTTCTCAAGACCAGCACAATTTCCAGAACTACTAGATCATTCCGGAAAACTGCACATAACCATGACATGATCCAATATGGGCCAAAAATGAGTATGTCACAGCCCTCCAACTCAAATAAATGACTCAAGAAACATACACATTCAGTCACATCAGTAGCTTACACAAAACCTATACTTCACAGTTTGGAAAACAGAAAATACTATGTTCGAAGATACATTGTTTTGTTTTACTTTCATTTTTATACTTATTTCAGTTTTTATTTATTCATTTATTTTTCATTTTTGATATCTTTTTTTTTTCATTTGTAACTGTCATTTTTCATTTGGTAGTTTTCTGATCTAATGGCCTTTACTGTTTAAACAATTGCACTTTCTTGCCTTACTCTAAAAATGTGGAGCAAAAGGAATTCCCAGCTAACAATACATCTCAGCATTCAAAAAGTCTGAATTTCCTTTTGAATAAAGATTTATTTATACATGACCTTACTTAACAGAATTTACCATTTTTAAAAAAAAAGATTTTATTTTTTAATATTATGTGATCTTCCACTGTTCTGTAAATGGTAGTTGCGTGATGGGGAAGCAGTGCGTTCTCATTTCTGACAATCTGACTGATTGGAACACCAGTGACTCAGACACTGCGTCTCACTGACCTCACACTGACATGCATACTCAATAGTGAATTACCGCGGCTGCTCCGTGCTCAGTTGTCTTCGTCTGACTCGTGTACTTCTTAATGTCTTTCTTTTTACTCTTCCTTTTTTTTGAGTTGCTTCGTTGTTTTCCAAATTGTGAGTGGCCTTTTTATTCACTCACATACACATATATATTGAGAGCAGGACATTGTGTGAACAACCGGGAAAACGGCAAAAGGCCATAAACTATAAATGAACATTTTCAATCAACAATCAAATGAACAATTTAAAATGAAAGATATTCTCTTGTGTGTCCGCACGCACCTCTCACTCTGCAATAGAGATTACTGCAGCAGGAGACCTTGAACATGAGACCCACACCTCTCCTCTGTCTCTCTCGCTGTACGTTGGTATACTAAGTTAATCGTGCTTCACATACTCTATGTCAATCGTTTATCAGAAAATGGGGAAAAAAATAATGCTGAAATAATGCATGAAATCAGACAGACATTTAGAGCACTTTTATGAAATATACGCTGTTAGTTTCAGGATATGATCATTTTTAGATTCAACACACACAGAGGCAGTAGTAATTCAAAGACTGGGAATTGTAGTCAGAAGTCACCAGTGAGTCATAGAGTGAGCGCTGGTGAAATCTCGCGATCATTAACGAGATTCGCCCCTGATAATTCTGGTCGGAAACCCTGAACAACTTCTCTTCCTTTTGCTGTCCACAAGCAAGGTACGTGAACCGCCGCTACATCTGTCTACATTTATTATGTTAAGCTTTATTCGAGGGCGAATTCAGTCCCTAAAAGGCTCAGCGCATATTTTAAATGCGTAAATGTATATCGATGTTGCGAGAAAAGAGTATTTAGTGCCGTTTATCTTGAAGTATGAGCCTTAATAAATGTGCTAATGAACATCATAGTTCAATGGCTGCGCCCATGCATCAGCGTTGAGGCCTAGGTGGCAATGTGCTGTCAGCATGTGGTGTCACATTTTGCTCTGTTATAGGACATTTCTGAACTACGTCTGTTTTCATGACCGGTTAAGTAAAATACGTGTAGTGCTAAAATTATCGCCATTCTATATTATCGCAATGTGTAGTGGCGTTTTTCTGACTTCAGGCATGACTCTTGCACGCCGGTCTTGCTGTTATGTTAGCCCGCTCTAGCACTGGCTAATACCCGCAGTGCTGTGATGCACGTTTGCGTCGTAGCGGGAACTCATGGAAGCTGTCTAAAACCCCATAAGTCACGTAAAGTCCCAATTATCGTACTTCAGCAACGATATTAGATGTTGAAATTGATGTAAATGCACGACTTATACATTATCAGTGGGTTTCACGAGGGTAGCTCAACGGTAGCATGTGAGGGATGAGTTAGCCATGCGTTGCATACAGTATTGCATGAGTTCTGATATAAATGTGGAAATATAAGCAGACTTGAAGAACAAATTGGCGTATGAAGTTTGTATATCAATCACACAATGTCCAGTGTAAACCACCTGGGTTTTCTGACGTTCTAGTAATCTGTTATCGATATTAATTTTGAGCGAGTATCCGAACTGTTGAATCAAAATTCCGAATTCCTTAACTACAGTCCTCCTTTTGAGGGTAAAACTTACTACTATGCCTAAGTAAAATAAAGTGAACCGTACTGCATAAAATATGATAGGGATGTCAGTCAACGATTCAGTAAGTATAACATGAGCTTGAGCAGTTTTTGTTCTTTAATTTTCATGAATTCCTCCTACGTTGTTTTCCCACTGTGCCACACTCTCTCAGTCTCTCATGCCTCTGCTTTCTCCGTAGATGCCAGGCGGTGGTGTTACAGTGAAAGACGTAAACCAGCAGGAGTTTGTCCGTGCGCTGGCCGCCTTCCTCAAAAAGTACGTTAACATTAAAAAAAAACTTAGTTGTCTCAACATGATTGACACATTATCTTATTGTAAATGTTGAGTTCTTACCGGTAGACTGCATCGGTTTGAGGCTTTTTCAATGAAAATTGATGTACTGCGAGTTTGGTCTGCCCAGTTGTTAATGCTCTTCTGATGTCATATTGAATTTCTTAAAACCGCCTTTTTTTTTTTTTTTTTTTTTTAATGGTGACATGCAGGTCGGGGAAGCTGAAGGTGCCAGACTGGGTTGACATTGTCAAGCTGGCTAAGCATAAAGAGTTGGCCCCATGCGATGACAACTGGTTCTACATCAGAGCAGGTGAGCGTGTGGACACGCATTTTGCATTATGCATCAGTGACACGTCTGGTTTCTGTCCAGTGTAATCTGTGAATCTGTGCAGAACAGCCGAATGGAATATGTGTTGATAATTCTTTCTTGGCTCCAATCTTAATGTAGCTCCAGTCAGATTTTATGCCATGGGGTTTTAAAAGACTTGCCCTCTCAGACTTGGCTTGTGTACTTGTATCATTAAGAAGAATCTTGTAACAAGGTTTAGGGACTGTTGTACTTTGATTTCGTACTACCATTCATATTTCACTTGATTAGTGTACGGATGCCGTCTACTATAATCATTTAGTGAAGGACCTGCTTGCTTTTTTTATTTTTTTTTAAATTCCACTCACACGCACCTAGCCCAGAATTTGGCCTCATCAAAAGCTTAAAGTAACGAATGTGTTCCTCATTTAAACCGGCCACTGTGGCATACATGAATCTCAAAGCTTGCAAATCAGCAGAGTCCAGGATCTGCGTCAAACGTCTATGGACTGCTTCAGACCACTGTGTTTCAGTGCAGAGACTGGATGAGAATACAAATGCTGGTCAGTAGCTTATGGCACATTTTTAGGCGGGAGGGCAGCAGCTCAGTACAGTACAGGAGCCCCTCATACAAGTGAAATTAATGAAGGCTGCCTTTTGGTTTTAATCAGGCGACGTGGAACACACGGATCTCAGATATTGCAAATGAGTCTGTCGGAATCTGAAATTAACATTCTTGCGTGGCTTGTGATTGGCAATATGTTTTAGCAGGAGGGATAGCCAAGCCTCCAAATGTCGGTTAAAAGCCTGTAGCTTAAAGAGATTGCTCAAGAGGATATCTGTTACAGAAGATGAGGGCAAAAAGCAGACAGTTTGGGCAGTTGGCAACGTGGTCTAGTTTTATGATTGTATGTCTTCTCTTTGCAACTGGTTTTGGATGCTGTTGCCCAGAATTGTCTAATGGATTACATTTCCACAGCCCCACAGGCTTGTAGCTGGCTAGATGGTAGCGCAGGCTTTCATCTTTACGGTTCCCGGATTTGAAACAGTTTCCAAAAGCGGCCAGAGAAACCGGCTCGGCCAAGGGCGTTTTTGGACTAGCTCGTTCCCGTCTCTCTCCCCTCTGACTCTCGGTCTCTCTCCTCAGCTTCCACAGTGCGTCACTTGTACTTGCGCGGCGGTGTGGGCGTCGGCTCCATGACCAAGATTTATGGCGGGCGCAAGAGGAACGGCGTGTGCCCATCTCACTTCAGCGTCGGCTCCAAGAACGTGGCCCGCAAGGTCCTGCAGGCCTTGGAGGCTCTGAAGATGGTGGAGAAGGACCCCAACGGGTGAGTGTGTGTGTGTTTGCACCAAAGCACCGCTAGTGTGTTGCCGTCAAACAGGGAAATGTTCACAAGTTACAAAGTGCAATCTTATTTTGTCATGGTCTGTAACCGAATTAGCCACCGCGTAACGACGTTAGCGTGTTCTTGGTGGCAGGCTGGCCGCCGGCTCTCGCCCAATAGCGTGAGCCAGACTCTGACGGTTCGCGATGAGCTGGACTGATTCGGTGATGGAAACGGTTCCTGTCATGGGATGTTTGGGGAACTTTGTGTGCAAGAGACCGAATAATTGGCGACAGGGCGTTTGTTTTGACGTTGATCTTAATGTACCCACTTATTAATTGCTTCAATTATTCATCAATGCCTAAAGTAGGTTTGTCATTAGGGAGTTGGTATGTGGACAGTGTGATGTCTGTCCTTGCGTTTTGTGACCGATTCTCTCCTTTCTGGTGTTCCTAGCGGGCGCAGACTGACCTCCCAGGGCACAAGAGACCTGGACAGAATCGCCGGCCAGGTGAGAACTTCTTTCTTTTTTCCCTTTTTAAAATTTTTTTTTATTTATTTTTTTTTAAACTCTTTGTGGATGCGTGTACAGGGCCAGCCTGCCTTGTTAAGGGATACTTCTGACTGGTAATTCCAGGTCTCATTCTGACAGATGGGTGGAAAGCAGTCTTTGGTTTGTCTCAATCAGTGACTGTGATTGTTCACGGTGCTGTGCTTCAGTGTGATGGCAAGAGGCAGCTCAATATCAATTTGGGAAATGAGCACCACCCCACCCCCCACCCCAGAGTGTATACAGATCTCTCCCGCCCCCGGTCATATTTCTGAACCATTTGATTGTCAGTGCCCAAGGGGCTTTGAAAGTGTAGACAGATGAATACCTCTGAAAGTCTTACAAATAAACGAATCGGCTAAATGAACGTTCAGGAGGGAAAAGGGGGGTGGTGCAGACAAAACATCCAAAAATCTCTCGAAGATGAAGGGGGAAGGAAGGAAGGGGGGGCAAAAAAACAAAACACACCCACTGTTTTGCTGTCTGGTGCAATCTCTTGGCCCTCTGAGCCGCGGTAGCGTGACAACCCGGAGCTGGAGGAAATAAACAAGCCGGTTGAATTTCATGCTTGCTGGGTTGCCGTATGGCGGCGGTTTATTCCGCCTGATCCCCGTAATGAGCTGAATTCAGATGAGTTAACCTGATTTCGGCACACGGGCGATCCCAGCTTCCCTCGGCTTTAACTCGCTGCCTTAAGCCAGCCGGCGTGGTTGGTCTCTCCGTCACCCTCTTCTCTCACGGCCTCAAATAAAATCGATTTGCTTAGTGAGCGGTGAGGTGGCGTAATCTCTCCGGGATGAAGAACGGCGATGCAAGTGGGAAAACACCACAAACGTTCTTTTTTTCTTTTCTTTTCTTTTTTCTTTTTTTTTTTCCTTCATTTTCCTGTAAATGTTAAGGCTGATTTTAGACGTTTTCTATGGGCATCCCTTCAGTTTAATTTGGTTTTTCTCTGCTTTGCTGTTTTCCTCATGACTCACTGTACATAACTAATGGTAATCTTTCTCTCTGTTTTTTTTCCCCCCTCAGGTTGCTGCTGCAAGCAAGAAGTCTTGAGGTGTATAATAAACTTTTTGGAGAAACTAAGAACGGTCTCTTGCGGTTTTATTTTCTGATTCTGATCTGATTTATGGATTACAAGTGAAACTGTTTCTCATGCGAGTTCTGTCTGAAATTCAGGAAAGCAGCTCCATGGTATTAGGATCATGAGAGTTCAGACGTGTTTGGTCTTCACACTGAATTAAACATGTGTTGTAACTAGTCCAAGTTTGCAGTAGAGCTGTGCCTTGGTGGTAGTACTCTTAAGTGTTGGATTGACACAAGCCCTCCAACCAGTTAATTAGTCGAAGCGTTTTCCGCCAGAAACGAAAGGCATATCGGTGAGATCAGATTCTGTCTCTCGCCGATACTAAAATGAACTCATGGATTAAGACTAGGTCCTCGGTTTTGTTTTTAATTACGCCACTGTGTGTTCCATTCCACGTGCAACGCATTATTTAAAGTACTCGAGAGTTCAATTATTTTGGATGAGGTCTTTAAGTACGGTAGAATTATGCTTGAAATTGCCCGGTTCTCCCCACAGGTAGTTAAAGCGGTGTTCGCACTGCTTTCGACTCGCGAGACAGTATAGTGAACTATAAAGATGGCATGAAATGTAAGGACGGGCCTGACATATCAATTTTAGTCCAATACCAAAAGGCTCAATTTTGTGAAATCAGTTGAGCAACAACACCATCCAAAGGTCACCGAGGGGTACTGTGCTTGATGGAACATGAATTTGGCGGCCTTAATTTCTGGCCGATGGGGGTGAAGGAACCGAGCAGATTGTGTTTATTTTTCCAAAATTGCCCGTCTGATGTACGATAAAGTAGAAAAAATTGGAAAGGCAGGAGAGAGAGCGAGAGACAAGAGTGAATGGAAAGCCACATTTTAATGATTGTACACAGGCAAGACTTCACCAAGCGGTCCGACAAAGTACATAGATTCATTTTAAAAGTTCTTATGATACATGCACCTTCCTCTCGTTGCATCACGCTCTGCAAGCATCCTCCGGATGTCTGCCCCTGCCCCGAACGTTGATTTAGCAGATTTGTCCATTTGTAAGACTCAGAGGTATTCCTCTGTCTACCCAAAGTGATGTTTAGCTGCCTCTTGCCATCACAATGAAGCACAGCACTGTCCAGTAATTATAGCTGATGGTATGATAGGAACAGAGACATCTCACGATTGTATACATGGATATATCAGTGGCTGTATGGACAATGAACCAAGCGATGGGTTGGTTTCTCAGGGCTGACCAAGTAGTTTGCGCCCTTCGCCAGGCCTAGATGATGGAGAATTATAGGACTTTTGTACTAATTTACTCTCTCTCGACTTTGACTGCCAGGTGATAAAAGTGCCATGGTTGGTCCCATCTGTTAGCTGGAACAGCCAAGAGGACAAGCTCCCACAAATGAAACAGAAAATTTAAATAGAGAATCTAAAGTTCGAGAAGAAGCCGCTTCACAGGAGAATGTCGACTTCAGACGTTCTCAAAGGGATGCCAAACTGATATCACTAACTACTAACAAATTTCACATCTGAACAACAAATGATAATCCATATCTGACTCAAGTCTTGCCATGATTATAAATATTAAACTCAAAATAGTCAAAGACACAGACGAGGAAGAAGTAAATTGTATTATTGATGCTTGGATAATCACATTTCATGGCGCTTTTGCTAAGCGCTCAAACAAATAGTGTGTGATGCAACGGTGCGTGAAATGGCCGGTGTCTACTGTGTTATCGGTTCCTGGTTGCTCCTTGGTGATAATTCAAGCTAATTACGGCTAACGACTAATGCTGGGTGTATGAGCTGATACAGTCGCGAGAGTTGTTGTTATATCGGGAAATGTCTTCGTTCCAACAGATTCTCCCTTTACAAATTACAAATTATTTCGAACTCGCAAAAAAGCCACACTTGAGCGCAAGAAATGAACGTTCCCTTATGTAAAACCCCGCACGAACACCAGGGGGACCCAAAGGCTACAAATGACCGAATATTCACCAGACCGACGCGAGATTGCGTATAAACTGATTTATGCTAGAATACTTAAGCAAATGATCTAAGTACCAAATAAGTATGTGTCAAAGAATAAAACGGAAAAAGAATGAAACAATAGAGAAACGAGATCGATTGCTTTTCCGCTCATGATATGAATAGAACTATTTTAGCTCTTGGACTTCAGCTTTGGTACCTGCGGGGCGTGGTCCACGATATCTGTTTACGCAGGCGGGTTGTTGTGGTCAAGACCGAGAACATTTGCTACCCGTCAGTACCTTTTATTTAATTTTGTTTGGACTACTTTTGACAGTCCTAAACGAGACACTGAATGTTCTAAAAACTGGAACTTTTTCAGCGTAAGGAGCTGATCTAGTAACAAACCATTGTTGTTCTTATAATATATGAAACACCCCAATTACAATATGTGACTTTATGTGTTAACGACCCGAATAGCAACATACGAATACCCAGTGAACGTTACCAAATGTGGGTTAGTCTTCTCTGTCTGGCCAGCCAATAAAATGTCGTGTTACACCTTGTCACTGTCACCGGTTTAATATTTTAAAGAGTTTTATCCGCATTATGAATGACTTTATTGTAATGCCAAGTAACAGGTTCTGAGTTTCTGTAGCCAGTAATCTTGGACTTGGCTTAGTTTTGTTATTCGGTAGTTATTTAACGCCACTGGCACATAATTGCGTTTATTAGCCTCTTTATTTGCATATATGACCATGTGTGCTGTGATGATCTCAGGAGGCCAAATCATTGTGTCTGTTTGAATCGTCATTCATGGTCTGGATAATTGTGACTGTGACGGCTTTGGGGGCGCTGTGATTATGCATGTGTGTGTTCAGCGCGATGTGTGTCCACAGTATCCAATTCAGTATCAATTTATCCCGAGTGAAATGTGCATAGAAGCATCGCTCTCTCTCTGTCTCTCTCTCTCTCTCTCTCTCTCTCTCTCTCTCTCTCTCCCATTTCGTGGAATCAATCAGCACAGACAGTCCTTCATCATTTATGCGGCATCTCTCAGGAGATATTAATCTGCAGCCTTTTCATCTTCATCTCTCCCTCTCTCTCTCTCTCCCTCTCTCTTTCTTTCTCCCTCCCACCCTCTCTGTTTTTTTGGAGTACCAGCTGTTCTGGAACACCTGAACCTCCTCCTCCTGTCCTGTCTCCCTTGTCTCTCTCTCTCTCTCTCTCTCTCTCTCTCTTTCTCTACCCTGTAATTTGGAAGCGAGGGACGGAGATAAACATGTCCTTGAGTGATAGAGGAGAATGTGAGGAATGCCACTCAGGATGGTGCCCACTGTTTGTTCACTTGTTACTGTCAGGACCACAGTCTGGTTTGGTCTGACTTACTGCTTACTTGGCCTTCACACCCTGTGACATGTTCAAACCCTTACCTTCAGAGTAATGCTCTCAATCTCTCTCTCTCTCTCTCTCTCTCTCTCTCTCTCTCACACACACACGCGCGCACACATGCATGCCCATGAGTGTGTACATAGATGTTGTTGTTCCTGTTATTATAATGGGGAAAAAAAAAAAAAAGCTTGTTCTCAGTTTGAAAACATTTAGCGTGTGTTTGTGGGTGGTTTGCATGCAGTTTCAAAGGCACGCCAGCAATTATCTCATTTAAAAGATCAACCCATTATTTCAGTGCATGTTATAGTCTCTTGTTGTTTACACTCATCAAAAATACGCTTCACGTTACAGACACATAAAAGCCACGCACTTTCATAAAGGGTGTTATGTCTCGGGCCACTGAAATGTTTGTGAAGTTATGCAGATTACGTATTATGTTAGGTATGTTGTTTACATCAGAACGGGTAATGTGCACAGTATTTGTTGGTCACTGTTAGTTGTGTGTGTTGTATGAAGGTTGACTGTTAAAATGAACAGCTTGACTATGTTTGTAACGTCCATTACTGTGGAAAAAAGTGTCGCCTTTGATGTTAAATGCTAATTTAAAGTTGTTATCAGACGGACCCGTTCGGTGTGTGTTTTTCACATTGTAACGGTCGTATTGGTGCGTTTTTTTTTATTGGTCTGTTTTCTTTCAGGAGCTGTTGATTTGAAGACATCCAGACTAAATTGAGACTCCTCCAAAATAGCAGTGCTATCAGGGCAGCCTCAGAGTCCACCTCATCCCAATGTCTGCTCTCTCTTTTTCCCACACACACACACACACACACACACACACACACACACACACACACACACACACACACAAACACACACACACAGTCTTTCAGTCTGTCTGGTGGAGTGATAGTGTCTGATTTGAGAGACAAGCACCACACACACACACACACACACACACACACACACACACACAAAGTCACACTCACCCTGCAGGAATACTTGACCAGATTAGGATTAAGATCTGTTGTTCCCGTCATTCAGAGCTTTAATTTCTCTTCTCCTGAAATAGCGCTGTTGTTGTGAAGCTTAGGTTTTTCCCGAATATGTTCTTAATGGTTTTCCCTTCAAATACAATATCATGTGTACTTGTGACAATATCATCAATAATCTCTCTCTCTCTTTCTATCTCTCTCTCTGTCTCTCTCTCTCTGTCTCTCTCTCTGCTCCTCTTATTCCTCACCATGATTAATGTAATTCGAATACAATTTCTCATTCAAATTGGAGCATCAGGGTCTTGTTGTCATCGTGTTTAGACTAAAGTAAACCTGTTGAGGGGAAATGAAGCTAAACTCATTAGTTAAACAAACAATAGTTGGAAATAACAGGCCCGTGTTGACTGTCTGCTCCAGCCCCCCCCACCCACTCCGCCCCCACACTGGGGGGACCAATCAGACTGTTTTTGCCACACTCCAATTCTGCAAGGCGTCACTCCTTATCTCATCATCTCTCTCTGTTTGTGTTAGGGACAGGTGGTGTGTTAAATCTTTTGTGTGTATTTGTGTGGGTGTGTGGATCTGTGTGTGTGTTCTGCCTGAGTCTGAGCGTCTCTGTGTGTGTTTGTGTGTGTGGTGCTACTCTAGACAGGTTTTTGTGTGTGTGTGTGTGTGTGGTGCTACTCTAGACAGATTTTTGTGTGTGTGTGTGTGTGTGTGGCACTACTCTAGACAGATGTGTGTGTGTGTGTGTGTGGTGCTACTCTAGACAGATTTTGTGTGTGTGTGTGTGTGTGTGTGTGTGTGTGTGTGTGTGTGTGTGTGTGTGTGTGTGTGTGTGTGTGGTGCTACTCTAGACAGATTTGTGTGTGTGTGTGTGTGTGTGTGTGTTATATTCACTCTAAGGCGGATGGTGAAGACTGCTCCTTCGATTCCACACACCTGTTACTGGAGCACAGAGGACAGAGAACAGATGCACATTAGGGAGAGCAGCACATATGTGTGTGTGTGTGTGTGTGTGTGTGTGTGTGTTTGGTACTTGATCTGGGTTCAAAAGGTCCTCATAGAGTAGTAACACTCAGTAACACACCTGTCTTTGCATGACAGAGAACACAGGGTCAGTTAAACTATTATCCCAGTGGTTTAGTCCTACAGATGCACAGAGAGAGAGGGGGGGAGAGAGAGAGAGAGAGGGAGAGAGAGAGCGCAGATGAAAAAGAGCCAGATGAAAAAAAAAAAACATTTGAAGACTTCTCAAGCACTACAGAGCATTCTCAGTAATTAGGAACAAAATTCCCTCAGCTGACCAAAGGATGAGAGGGAGGGAGGGAGAAAGAGCAGGGAAAGAGAGAAAGCGAGAGAGAAAGAGAGAGAGAGAGGGGTATTGCTGCTTCACTTTTGCACATTCCCCTCAGGCAATTCAAATGAAAGCCATGTACCAACTCTTTCTAAAGAATTTATAATGAACCGATTTCAATGAACAGAGAGGAAAGACGCAGGTTCCGATAACGATAAAGGCCAAAAAAAATTGGACCATGCATGCACAGAAAAAAAGGACAGAAACATTGGCATCTTACTGAGTAGCTCTGCAGATATGCTATTGTGTTAGTGTGTAATGACTGTTCCTTACTGTAAACGGCTGTCCTGGGGAACTCTGGAGACCTGTACTGTCTTTAGACAGGTGTGACACACTCCAGATATGCCCCCATTACCACTATCTCCGCTTGCCTGGTACTGTCTTGGTTTACATCCAAACTCTTTCCTGCACATACACATACACACGCACAGACCCACACACACACACACACGCACACACACATAAACAGTGCTGTTAAACTGTTTGGGTTGACTAAGCAGGTGTCTGTCTTTTTTCAAAAACAACCTACATCTTATTGTGAATGAATGCACTGATCACCCCACTGATCTGCTTTTTTTACTCCTCTCTCTCTCTCTCTTTCTTTCTCTCTTCTCTTTATATCTCTCTCATTCTTGTTCTCTCTCTCTGTCTCTCTCTCTTCTCTTTATATCTCTCTCATTCTTGTTTTCTCTCCCTCTCTCTCTACTCCCTTCCCTCAGTGCGCTTTTTTGTCATCACCTCGTACTCATTTTTCATTTCTTACTTTATCCTTTCTCCCTCCGTCACTCCTTCCACTTTTCATAACACTCCCTCCTTCCCCGTCTCCTCTTCTGGCATCTCACTGCCTAATTTTTTTTTCTCTTCTGCTTTATTCTGAAGCTACTGTATCTCAGTTATGGGTGTTTTACCTTTCACCCTCTCTCTCTCTCTGTCTCTCTCTCTCTCTCTCTCTCTCTCTCTCTCTCTTTCTCTCTTTCATCCTAGCCCTTTATTCTATCTAAATCCTGTTCTATCTCATTCCAGGTTGTATTTTTGAGTTCAAGTGCTCTCTCTCTCTCTCCCTCTCCCTCTCTCTGTTTAAACAGTGCCCACTGCTATCCTCCTCATTCCTGGCTGTAGGAGTATGAATTTTGCAACAGCCAAACATTAAATATTTACTCCGATTGTATACTAGAGCTGTCAGGGTTTCCTGTAGATAAGCTTGACACATACCTGTAGTTACCCATTAAAAGCTACCCATTGATACACTATATTTCTCCACTATTTCAACTGTTTGCGAGGCCAGTGGAAAAGTATGCAGTATATATATATTTATAGATGATTATGAGTGACCTGGTTCTGTGAGGAGCTGGAGGGAGGCGAGACATAATTTATGCTTAGAGCAGTAGTTATGATACTGAGTGCTAACGGCACAATTTGGAATTTTTTTTTTTTTCGCTGGGAGTGTAGTAATGAGATACTGATTTGAAGTTATCTCTGCCTGACCGCCCGAGGGGAAAGATGACGAGAAACGCCTTCCCCGGTCCACCCCCCCCACCCCCCCGTCTTTCGGACGTGTTTCAGTGGCTAACGTATGGCTGCGGCCGAGACTGAAAAAAACCACAGTTTGCACTTAGAGCGCGTAGAGGCCAGGTGTGGCTTTGAAACGATGTGGTCTGTGGTCTTACAGGCATATGGGTGTTGTTATAGATCACACACTGAAAGAGAAACCCATTAATAATTTTCTCACTGTTGGGTTAGTACTGACAGAAAACCACACTGTATACCCCCGTATAGTGAGAATCACTCCAAAAAAAAAAAAGCAATTGATCACTTTATAAGAATTGAGTAGCAAATTTTTTTTTCCCAGCAAGATCTGAGTCTTTCAAGTTGTTTGAAGCAGTCAGTTGTGTCTTTTTTTTTCTTTTTTTGGCAACCAATGACTTTTGGGTTTGCACTGTACCAATGAAAGAGTTAAAACCCCCTGATTACCAGCATGTTCAGTGATTAGATAAAAAATACTGAGCAGACTAGATAAGTATCAGTGCCTGTTTCTTTTTCTCTCTCTCTCTCTCTTTCTCTCTGCGTTCCTTGCTTCACTTTGCTATTTTGTTTCGTAATTGTATGAAACTGAAAAGCAAAACTCAGCACCGTAGGTTGACTCTAGCATGAGAACGTGTTTATCTGTAAACGTCTGCACGTGTGAGAGGTGGAATGTAGAGTACAAAAGTTTTGACTGTGAGTCAAATTCCTACCCTGTCATCATCTGATCATTTGCATCTTCAAAAGACGCATCGCGTCACACGGGCAACATGACTGGCATCGTGTCGGGCCGAAAATAAAACAGAATTTAGGTGTTTTTTTCCAGGTTCATCAAAGAGACTTTGTCGCTGTGTTCAGTCAGGGGAAAAAAAAACCTATCAGCAGAGGCCTCTGGTATGTTTGACAAACAGGAGTGCCTCTGAGGATAGAGAATGGTATGTGTGTGTGTGTGTGTGTGTGTGTGGCGGGGGGGGGTGGGGGGTTAGAATGGTGAGTAAGCTTCTTCTGAGCCTTTTTTTTAGGGACGGGGATCAAAATACGTCTTTGTTTGATGTTTCTCCCCCCAGTTTCTCTCTCTCTCTCTCTCTCTCTCTCTCTCTCTCTCTCTCTCTCTCTCTCTCTCTCTCTCTCGTGCTCACTCACCTGATCCCTGCGTCCGTCTCTCACCTCCCCCAGTCGAATACCTGAGCGCATTTTATCGTTTATCTTTACACCTTTACACTCCGGAGACTCTTTTGTTCTTTCTTTCCGTTCTGACCGTCCCCCTTCTCTCAGTCCTTTCCTCCCTCTCTTTTTCCCCTCTCTTTTTCCCTCTCCTGTTTGTAGGTCGCTCCTCACTCAAAATTTCATCTCACGCCCCTTGAGCGTCCTCTCCCTGGTTCTCCTCTCCTTCTCGCTGTCCTACATATCTTTGCCTTATCCATTCCCCCTCCCTTCCCCCCCCCTCCCCTCTCTTTTCTCTCTCACGCTCCCTCCATCCCTTCTGCACAGTAGCAGTAGTATTCAGTAACCTCTTTAGCAGGAGGAACAGACTGTTATGACCCAGGCAGGGACACTGGATCCTCTCTGGTGAATACAGTGGACAGAGACATCGGCCCGTCGGGTTCAGGGTTTCACTGTTTCAGTGTTTTTGCCTGCACGTGTACCAGGCTGCCGCAATCAATTCTCTGTCTGTCTGTCCGTCTTGGGGGGGGGGGGGGGGGGTGCAGAAGCCCAAAGCCGTCCTGCGCTTCACTACAGAGCACAGACAAGCATTCAGTCCCACAGCCTGGACTCAAAGTTCTTTTATCCCATTTGATCGTTAGACGGAGAAAGACAGAGAAAGACAGAAAGACAGAGAAAGGCAGAGAACGGGAGAAATAGAGGACACTACAGGGAATACGCTCGCTGAATGTTAAATTTGCCCGGTTCCAAGCCAGGAAGTGTTGCTCAGCAAAGTTTTGTGAGTGTGTGTGTGTGTGTGTGTGTGAAAGACCTTCTTTACTGTTTCTCATTTTCAGAAAGCAAAGCAAGCCCAAGCACAAGCACAAGCACAAGCACAAGCACTCTCTGTCACTGGCAAATTTCACTGGCACATTATACCCAATGAATCAGTAGCAAAATGACAACGTTGTATCCAGTATAATTAGACGGAAGCCAATACACTGACCCAGGCCTTGTGTCTTAATTATAAACTAATAATGACTAATATATACATTTTTAAGGGTTAAGTCACCTCACAGCTGGAAAGCGTGTCCTGTCGCACATTAACGAGACACGTCAAACACTCCAGGGCGATCTACTGAGCTCTTCTTCGGCGCGGCTGAGACGAGGATGTGTCATACACTCGATTGGGTCCCCCCCATCCCATATGCCCCCCCCCCCTTTACTCCTGCATTACTCTAATGTGACCGACAGACATTTAGTGTAGCATTATGCGTTAGCCTCGGGGGCTGCTGGCACAGCGGTAATGGAGAACGGTCGTGCTTGGCTGCTTTATGACATATGAATGGTGCTTTTTTTTTCATATTTCATCACAGGAGCCCCGGCCTTACTTTTACAGCTGTGTCTTATGTCTGTCAGATCAGACGAACAGCGCTCACAGAGAATTTCATGAATAGCAATGCGACGTTAACGCGGGTGCCCGGCACTCTCCCGGTCATGAGCGTACTCTGTGTGTGTGTGTGTGTGTGTGTGTGTGTGTGATGGAGAGGGGGTCTAATACCCTGCAATTCACAGAAACTTCTTTTCAAATGCCAAGGCCTCAATTTCTTTCCAAAGAAAAAAAAAAAAAACCTCAAGCACCAAACACTGACTGCAGGCAGTGACAGGTCTGGTATTTTAAAGTTAGCTGTCACAGCAAACACACACGCACGCACACACACGCACACACACACACGCACACACACGCACGCACAGAGTCACTGATTTTAAAGCTGTCTCTGCGAAAAGCAACAGAGGAGAAAGAAAAAAAAAAACCCAAAAGAGCGTCGGAGCACCGTGTCTTTAGGACAATGGGCCAATTAGTCATTTAACATTTAGACTCATTTCCATTCGATTTAGACTTGACATTCAAAACAGATGCTGTAACGACTAGATAATCCACCCCACACGATCTGAGCTCCCTGGATATTAATATAGATCCAGAATAATTTCGTACTTCTGAAATGACGATCAATCAGCCGGTAGCATTGTACTCAGCTCACACTGATCGTCAAGCCCCTTTCTAATCCAATCAGAGGGAAACGGCTGACTAAATAAAAAAAAAAACAAAGAGAAGAACAGAGCTAATTTTAGACGAGGTCCTCCATGTTCTGGAATTCGCTAGCCACTGTCATCGTCACGAGGGCTTAATCGTTTAATTGTTTTATAGATGGTTGAAAACGCTATCTGTTTGGATTAGCTTTTATAGCCCTCTGTATAGCCTCTCAGATTTAATGGTATAATCTTAGCATTTTGTAATCTCTGTCCTTTGCTGGTTTTTGTTGAATTGTCGTTCCTGTGATCGTACGTCTCCTTTCTATCCTAAGTATTATCATCCGTTTGTTTGTTTGGGTTTTTTTTTGGCTTTTTGATGCCTTTTCCTGTTGTGAGTTTGGCAACTCTCTAATTGCACGACTGTTTACATTTTTCTAAATATGTCTACCCTTTCATCTGTGTCTTGTTTTCATGTTCTCTGCTTTGGTTTTATTGAAATAGATAGTGCTTTGAGCTCGGTGTAAGAACTCTGCTTTGTAAATAAGAGTTATTATGACATAATATATTTACTGTTGAATTCTCATTTGCTTGGGCCATGACAGCTCAATTTGACATTATGTTCTCCGCCACCTCATTTACCACTGAAACCCTGATATCTGTTTAGGGGTCAGAAATGCTGCGAATGCTTGCAACAGAAATGTGAGTAAGGATGTGTCATTTTTCTCTTCTCTTCTCTTCTCTTCTCTTCTCTTCTCTTCTCTTCTCTTCTCTTCTCTTCTTTTCTCTTCTCTTCTCTTCTCTTCTCTTCTCTTCTCCTCTCCTCTCCTCTCCTCTCCTCTCCTTTCTTCTCTTCTCTTCTCTTCTCTTCTCTTCACACACACACACACACACACACACACACTGTCTGTATCATGATGTATACTCATGCTAATGTCTTCCTGACCCCAGCCTTAACGGTGAGCAAGATTCAGGGTTTAATCACAAACCACAAGTCAAAGCAATGAGGAGTGCATTGTGTCACTGCCAGCTCACAATTGTGTGTGTGTGTGTGTGTGCGCGCGCCATATGGCATTGGTCAAAACTGTAATTGTGAAACAGCTAAAACCACAAACACATGATTTATCTCTTAAATAGGGGTATGCATTTAAACGAGGTTTGCACAGACCGTTATTTGCATATGACCTTTGGATCCAAGTGCCAACATCCGCAGGACATGCATCCGTTAAAAGGTCTAACAATCCTGTCTCTCTATTCAACAAGCATCGCTTCTCCTCCATCCTTTACAACAGAAATCATTTTTCTTTTCCTTCATCATTCAAAGCATTGTAGGTACTTTAGAGTAATTCGTCACCTGGGAGCTCTCCATTTGTAGCTGAAGGCAAGACACTGAAAATGCTTTGCTTTCCTCGTTTTTCACTGAACCACACGGTTCTTCTGAGTCTGTTGTAAAATGATAACGGTTTATGTTATGGTACGGATATATACAAGCCATTTTAAGGCAGTACTAAAAATATTGGCCAGTTCCATTTCACGGAAGCACATCAGGATTCAGAAAATGGTGTTTGCTTAGGTTGATGCCTTACGTGATCCGATGATGCTGTTTGCTTTCAGGCTTAATGCAGTTTCCTTATGTACTGCTGTGTAAAGCCGACTTGTTATGCCAGCTCAGGTTTCTCATGCATGTGACATGTTTTCTTTAGCTCTACGAGATTATATATATATATAAATATATAAATATATATATATATATATATGAATAAATAAATATATACCCGATAGAATTTTATCCATTGCTAGTCTGTTTGTGACATCACTGGTTGCCAAACTTAACACGTATATGACCCTTGATAGAATTTCCCTCTCCCACCTGCTTAAATATCTATTTCAGTTTTATGCCGACTGACGACAAACACTTTGAATTATCCTCATGGCGCCTCAGCTGCATATTCAACCATTCAGACTGTGCCCTGAAAACTTAAACAGTGTCTTTCTAAACTTAAACATTTGATTAGATGCTTATCTAACAGAACAACCTGTAGCTAATGCTTGTTTTCTTTCTGTGTGTGCGTTCACTGGCATGTAGCGCCTCACTGCTTTTTAGCGTGCTTTAGCTAGCTAACCAGTAAACTGTCCTAGAAGGTATTTGCTTTCTTAACTCCAGTTTTGGGGAACTGCTAGACAACACATTTTACATAATGCTGAACGCTGGCCTATCTAGTTGAAGGAGCCAAGGACTCAGTGGTAGATAAGTTGATTCGGGTACGCTGGCGCTGGGATACAATACAAATGGGCCATCTTGTAAGTCCCCAGAACTGGAGCTCGGAACCACGGCTCCAGCGCACCCTGAATGGCTCAAACACTTAGCTTGGGCTTTCCAATTAGACTTCTTTAGCTTCAAAAGTTACCAAGTCCCTTCATTAGCCTAACCTCTGACCCTTTACCTCGCAAGGAACCTCCCAGTCAGCTTAAAGTGTCTTCTCTGGTTTAAACTCTTACCCAGTGCCCCTTTTTCTGTTCCCTCATTAGCTGTTGACTCTCTCCTGTACGTGTCTTACTCTTGGGGTAAACACGCTGTCTCCGTGACCTCCCTGTGCTGCCTCCACGTGAGCACTGATGCGGCCAGGAGGCAGAACGTGCGCCGGAGGAGTGTAATCTCTCCTTCTTTACTCTATTTCCATTTCAATCCCTCGTTCACAGCTGGAGCCCAGCCGCTTTGCATGCTGATGAAGGAGGGAAAACTCACTTTTGAAACGGGGGGGGGGGGGGGGGGGGGGGGACAGACAGACAGAGAGAGAGAGAGAGAGAGAGAGAGAGAGGCACAAATAGACTGGAGGAGGGGTGAAACGAGAAGAGAGGAGGAGAAGAGAGGACGAGAGGGAGGGTTAGAGGGAAAGAAAAAAAAAAAAAAAGCAAAGGATCACAAGTTTTAAAATGAATGAAAAAAAAGGGGATGGGGAGGGTTATGGTTTCTGAACCACTCAGAAAATCCATTATTTCCTCTCACAAGCAATCAATTGTTCATGGACTTTCCCCCCCACTTTTTTCATTCCACTATACAACGCAGGACAGCCTACGACACGAGGGGCTCTCTTTCCGGAAACAGTCCAGCAACTCAGTCATCAAAGATGCTGAGTGTGATTAGACAGGTCATTGGTGCAGACATTCTAACAGGAAATGCTGAGTGTCAGGCTATGACATAATAATTAGACCACTGTTGATGACGTCATAGAGAAGCCCTGTTCGAGGAAGTGAGAAAGTGGAAGTGTGAATCAGGAATTGTAATGTCACTGAATAATGCGTATGTGTGTGTGCATGTTTTGGCTGTGTGTGTGTATGTGTGTGTGTGTGTGTGTGTGTGTGTGTGTGTGTGTGTGTGTGTGAGAGAGAGAGTGGGTGGGTGGGAGTGTGGTCAACTGAGAGACATAGAGGTTGGTATTGTCCCATGGACCTGCTTGGTGGATCAGAAGAACCAGTCTAGTCTGAGAAACGCAGACACAGAAAAACCCTTGGATTACAGTCAGTCCCTTACATCAGACGTACCATCTGCTAAATATTGATCTCGATAAATATTGATTCATTCCCCTGTGTCCTTCAGCTCCATTAAGTCTTTACAGTAAATGGCCGTTAATGCAATGTAATTCACTTTCAGTTCTTCTAAAACATAAAATGCTTTGTCATGTTTTCCAGAAAAAAAACAAAACAAAACGTATCTTCCCTTTGGTGCCAAACTTAAAAGTGAAAGTTCAAGTTGTCATTTTTATTTGTATCTGGCTTTTTTTTTTGGCCTGCTTGGCCCAACCGGCGTTGATGAACGGGGCGCGTGACCACCCCCCCGCCCCCCCGGGCTGGTGCGTTTGGCAGGCACGCCGCTGTCCTAAATCACAGTCAGTCCAGCAAGAGACCTCAATTAGCTCGACAGTGTTGCTGCAGCAAGCCGAAATGCTTAGTGCTGGGATTTCTAAGGCACCCCCACCCAGCCCTCCCCATCTCGGCCATCCCACCCCCCCCAAAAAAGGCACAGAGAGCGGTATTCACGGTAAAGCTCCGTCACTGTGTGTCATAAGCCCTTCTTTCCCCGAATGCACAGTCATTGTGGGTATTATACTGTAATTACCTCATTTTGAGTAATGGAAGGAGAGAAAGAGAGAGAAGAAAGAGATGGACAGAAATAGCGCGATAAGGAAAGGTTAATTGAGGAGAAGTAGCAATGGGAGTGCCCAGATAGGAGTGGATAGATTTTAGGGAATATATGAAAGAACAAGTGAGACAGGAAACCCTGAGAGAGAGAGAGAGAGAGAGAGAGAGAGAGAGAGAGAGAGAGAGAGGAGGAGAGTGGAGAGAGGAGTATGTGAGGGGAAAAGAAATGAGTGTAACTGAGATGGAGTGAGAGAGAGAGAGAGAGAGAGAGAGAGAGATGGGTGGTGGATTAGTCCACTAGTCAGGTGATCAATAAGCAGCAGAAGACAGGGGACAGTATCTGGTGGCCCCTCACTCAGGGGACTGGGAATGGGAGGGGGGCATCTCAGGGGAGGTCACATCAATGAAAACCTGCTCTGGAGCAGGCCTCACTGCACGCACACACACACACACAGATGGGGCCCCTCTAAGGACACACACAGACAGAGACACCCTAGCAGACACACATATAAAGCTATCCCGAAATACCCCCCCCCCCCCCCCCCCCCCCCCCCCACACACACACACACACACTTTCAGACAGATATAAATACATTAATGGACACACACACAGATAGATGGTTGGAGACAGACACAGGTGGACAAACATTCAAATGATCTGGAATTAGACCGTCTTGGAGACGACTGGACATGGAATGCGCTCAGCCGGAAATATGGATGCAATTCCATCTTTTTTGAAATGTCGTCTTAAATAGCAGAGTGTATGGAGTTTCAAGTGTGCCGTATTTCAAAAAAAAAAAAAAAAAAATCAATAAAATGGAACAAGCAACTTCAGTTTCGATTATTTATTTATTTATTTTTTACAATTTCAGTCTGACAAATGTGGCAATGAGTTTGCTCTACATAACGTTCAAGTCAAATCTTTACAGTTTGCAGCTGTTGCGTGCCTTTGCTCTGAAACAAGTTAGCATACGCAGATCATTTAAATTGCCCCTTAGGTATGGTTTCTCTTCTCTCTCTGTTTCCATCTCTCTCTCTCTCTCTCTCTCTCTTTCTTTTACTCTGGTCCTTGTGAAGCTCAGCTCTTCTTCGGGCGGTTTAGACATGTGCGTAGGAAATGGAGGAAGAGAGAGAGAGAGAGAGAGAGAGAGAGAGAGAAAACACTACATATTGAGCGAAAAGGGGATGGATGCTTGAAGTAGAAGGCATGAATATTTCAATTAGAACTTCCCTTGGGAAAATGATATTTACATTTTGATGTTTTACATTTAAAAAAAAAAAAAAAAGAAAAAATTTGAGCTGTGGGATACACAAGCACAGACTAATCTCATTTTTATTTTTTATTTATTTATTTTTTTTAAAGAGAAGGGAGCAAATCTTACATTATAGATTAAAAATACATTATTTTAACTGCATCTACATTTCTCCCTAAAAGTATAATCTATAAAAATGTTACATTTCTAATCACAGTAACACCTCATTTTTAAAAAGGAAAAAAAATCCGCAGTGTTTTCGGAACATTTTGATGGAAGAGCAGAAATCTCTTACATCTTTCTAAACCGCATTATTAACACAGCAAATCGCCAGCTTTGCTAGCCCCAGAGAATACATCTCTACTGCTTTTACAAGCTTGCGAAAGTGGGTTTCTAAAACCCCAAATGACCTCAGAAATCAGCAATGACCCCCACCACCCCCATTTTTGTTAGAGCAAGTCGACAATCACCTAAACTTGTGTCTGTTCTCTCTGGTCACTGAAGCTCTCTTTGAATGGCAGGCCGGCGGCCAGTTCTGGGTCGACTTCTAATGACAGAAGCCGTTGTCTCTCTGTGCGTCTCCACAATGAGGCGACTCTTTGCGGCGATAAAAGGTCAGCATGCCGGTCGCCCACGTGCCGTTCGGCCGCTGCTCTGGGCGCAAATATGCAAAATGTGTTTGGGCGAAGTCCAGAGAAACTGACGTCGCGGTCGTCTGGTTATCCTGAACATACACACGGAGAAAGTATTGGCCCGTGCGTACCCGAGTATTCACTCGAATAAAGTCACCATTAAAGAAAGAATAAAGATCTATTAAAAGGCAGATACCCATTAATCTGGTTCCTGTGTGTCTTAATTAGGCTGAACGTCACAGGTAACTGGATACTTGGGGATCTCAGGATTAATGCAGACAAAATAATGATGTAGTCTCCAGAATGGAGACTGAATGGGCATTATAAAGATAATGTAATCAGATCTTTTTTTGGACCGGTTCTAGTGGCATTTTATGATTTGCGCTTTCTGTTTCCGTTTATTGCCAAATCCCACAACAAGGATCTGATTGAAAGTAAGTCGTTTGAGTCGTTTTTTTGTTTTTTTTTTTGTGTGTGTGTGTGGAAGAGATTTAAACGAAAATCTCCTTCCAAATTTCCTTCCAAATGACTCCATTTTCTGGAAGAATGCTTAAAGAATTTTCCATCAAAGTGTGTGCACTACTTGCTATTGACTAACTTTAAGCGGCAGAGTGAGGGGGGGGGGGGGGGGGGGGGGGGGGGAAGCAATTACAGAATTAAAATGGACAAATGGATCTATGGATGGATAGAAAACGACAGAAATGCTCACTGCTCAATCTGTTTGAGTATGAGTTTGTGATGAAAAAAAAAATCTTTCATTTTCACGTTAACAAAAAAACAAAACAAAACAAACAAGCAAATAAAAAAAACGAATGTAAAATAAATTTGTCTGTTTTCTTTTCAGGACACGCCCCCCCCCCTCGTTTCTCTACTGACTGTGTCTCTCTGTCTCACTCTATTTGTCATTCTACTTCTGCTCTCTGTCTTTCTTGAACGAACCCCCCCCCCCCCCGAGGCTTCGTGTTAAGTCTGTTCCAACCATGGAATCAAAGCCCGCTCTTCCCTTCTTGTCTCTTTTCATCACTCCATCATAATACACCTCTATCGCTTCACATCCTTTCCTCTGTCCCTCTGATCCGATTCAGCTCGTTCCTAATGATCTCCTTACATTTCCTAAAACCGAAAAAGGTTTTTAGCCGGAGAGGGTCAAATCAAAGCAGGGGCTGAATCTCGTGAAGATCGTAGCCTGAAGAAGAGTCTCGCAAAGGTCAGCTGGAGGGGTTAGATTACTGGAACGCTCTCCAGTCTTGGATAGCAGTTATATGTCAAACGACTCAGTGCCGTGTGCTTCACTAGTCAAAAACGCTTTCGCTGGTCAACTACCTTCATGTCACCCCAGTTCATCTGTGGAATACCTAACGAATATATCCTGGGGTAATAATCATGACTGTATTACATATTTGAGAGCGTGTATGTCGGCAAAATTCACATAATCTTAATGCGTCGTGTCTAGTCCATACGCAAATCCATTGCTGCAGTTTGGAGTGAATGCGCTCTTCGTTTTGGTACTGGTGCGTGCAGAGAAAATACCGGTTCTGTTTCAGAATGTGCTTCCCTGTTTAATTTAGTTTAGTGCAGGATGGTGGAGGGGGTGGAGAAGATATGTTGTTATACAATGTAGGACAGTGCTTTGCTCTGCTGTCACAGCTCAGGAATAGCATCTAAGTATCAGAGTATCTGAAGTAATGAACAGCTGTTCACCATACTCTATGTATAAACATCTCTCTCTCTCTCTCTCTCTCACACACACACACACACACACACACACACACTCACCCCCCCCCCCCACACACACACAGTCTCTGCCTCTCTCTCTCTCACACCCACACACACATACCCACACTCTCTCTGCCTCTCTCTCTCTATCTCTCTCTCACACACACACACCCACACACACATACCCACACTCTCTCTGCCTCTCTCTCTCTATCTCTCTCTCACACACACACACACACATACCCACACCCACACCCATACACACTCTCTCTACCTCTCTCTCACACCCACACACACTCTTGCTGTCTCTCTCTCTCTCTCTCTCTCTCTCACTAAAGCAGCGGTTTTGGTCCAGTTACCATAGGAATGCCAGGTTGGTTAAAACTCTACTGGTCCATTGGACCGTTGTGAGCAGACACAGGGGACGGAGTGACCAGCAGTGGCAGTGCTGAGACACCTCACACAGTGACGCACAGTGTTCAGCTCCCTACAGGACCTCCCAGTCTCTCCTCTGTTTTAGCCACACGCTAAACTTTCAAATAAAGGAGGAAATGACCTATCGCACCCAGAACGTAGTCCAGATATCCCCAAACTGGGTTTCCCCGAGAGGAAATTACACGGTTTCCAGCCATAAGGATGTGGTTGCAGGAAATTTTAAGATATTTTTCCCTTAATAGTATTATGACAGCACAATTTTATGTAATATAGAAATAATAATAATAATAATAATAATAATAATAATAATAATAATAATAATAATAATAATAATTCTCAGAATATAGTTCTGGAAAAGTCCACCTCTATTGACCATATGTGATTAGTCAAGCAACACTTCACCCCATTTGCAAGGTACAGAGAGGGGCTAGGCGGAGGGAGGGGCGGGGTTGGGGGTCACCTTTTGTGCAAATATATCAACCAACGACTCTGCCACCCGCATCAGATTTCTCGCGGCAAGAGCGTGAGGGATACACACTGGTGTGTGCATGCGTGTGTGTATGTGAGAGGGAAAGACCGAGCGAGCGAGAGAAAGAGTTAGAACGAAGGAGAAGAGCGAGGGAAACGTTACTGACACGAGGACGTCTGAGAAGAAAAGACGAATTGTTACAGCAAAGAAAGGAAGAAAACGCTGAAAGCTCCTTAGAAAGAAACCAGAAAAGTTTAAGAAGCGACCATGGAAAGAACGACAACGCTGGGACGCTTTGCGTGCCTGTGCACCTTACTGCTGGTCTCACTGCAAGGTAAATCGCTCTCAGTTAATAGGCTCCGAAACAGTTTTGAGAAGTTAATTCTCGTCCGATCTCTTTTGCATGTCTTGGATACGCAGACCGCACTGCCTTGACGCACTTTGCACGGTCCTCTCTATCTTGCTGTTCTTTGATGTTTTTTTTTTTCATTTGCTCGAGATAGCTGAAAGTTTTAAGCTTTCGGTTTCAAACATAAACTGTCTTGGTCAATTAGTGAAACAGCAATGATTGTATCACTTTGTATCTGTGTTATTGGTTCTCTTTTGCACGATCTGCAGTCAGTTGCGTCTTGTAACAACCTGTTTAAGGAAGCAATATGCGCTACATACGTCCTGGCTTTAAAGGATAAAAAGTGTTGGGCATGGCCAGAAATACGTCTAAAGAGGGAAGATTTGTGACTCCTACACGATTAACAAAGGTTGCGGTACTTTGTACTGACTTTGAGGATTATAACGCGGCGGTCCGTGAGAGACCGACTGTTTTTTTTTTTTTTCTTGGGTTGTGTGATGTTGTCGAAGGGGTTAAGCCGGACTACTCTTGGTGTTCGAGGTGGGGAGGGAACCGCGTGTTCCGCACTACAGTGCACTTTTTAACGGAGAGCGGCAGTATCACAGCTCCCTAACGTCTGTCGCGGGATAGCGGCTTTCCCTTTGATCAACAAGAAGGGTAGATGTAGAACAGGGCGCGCCTTGTACGGAGAGAGCTCCTTTCTGCCGGACTTTTTGTGACATTCCCACCTCCCTGTTAGGGCAGAGCTCGTGATTTATGATTTGATACCGTTAAACTGTGTGATGTCTGTCTCACACGCCGATCATTTCCTATTCGGGTTTTCAGTGAAATTCATTCAGAGAGGAAAAGACAGAATACAGAATAGTCTTTATTCAAACATTCCTTAAGACTGGTAATAATTAATGATGCATCATAGAGAGAAATAATGAACGTGATGTATTAGAAATCCTCGGTTGAAAGAAGTAGGCTACATTTTTCTCTCTCTCTCTCTCTCTCTCTCTCTCTCCAGTCTGTTCGTCTTTCATCTCCTCCCTCTATTCTACCCCTCCTCTCCGTTCTCTCTCTCTCTATCTATCTCCTCCATCTTTTGCTCCGCCCCTTTACCTGCCAGCCCCTTCTTTTTAACTTCTCGACTTTTTGTCATCTGTGTATCTCTTCGTCTTTTTTTCCACTCACCTCATCACTCCATCATCCCCTTTATCTTCTACTGCCTTGCCCCATTCTCATTTCCTCTGCTCTCTTCACCTTTTTCGCTATGCACTTCTCTTCACCTGTTTCTCGCTCTTCCTTTGACTTGCACATAAGCGATGGTGAGCAATTGTGGTTGTGGTGTGTGTATAAGCATTTCACAGGCTTCCTGTGTGGGTCTGAGATAAAGGAGTGGTGTTTAAATGGTTCTGAGTACACATTCTCAGCTTGTTTATTCTCAGAGCCTGTTTACATTTGTTCACACTTGTTACATTAAAGCTCCACGTCTCCCTTTATCAATGCGTTGACTCTAGAGGACAAAGCCTTGAAAAGTATAACTCACTCCCGTCATGCTCTCTCTCTCTCTCTCTCTCTCTCTCTCTCTCTGCCTCTTTCCCTTTAGACCTGTTGTGGTAAGAATAGGCTGATTTTTGTGTGTCTCTGTGGGAGACTGACATGGTGGGTTCTTTCATGTGAGTCTAAGCACCACTCTGGCCATCAAGCTGTGTCCCTGTGTGCAAACACACATGCGCACACACACACACACACACACACACACACACATCCCACATTGCTCATATTTGAAGTAACATTCTCAAGACTGCTTGCACTCAGAGTAACAGTGATCTTACACACACACATACACACTGTCTGCCCAGTGTAGGAGTGAATGACGTGTGTATATGGGGCAAGACAGTGAGACTCGTCATGGGGTGGCCAGCATACCTGCCATACCATGTGACCTCCGACCTCCTGAACTCACTGCGGGTTTGAAACGGCTCTATTTCCAAAGGCTGGGAATGCCGAGCGGTTTTTCCTTTGGATTTAAGGGCAGTCAACAGGAAAACCTATTTTAACGACTTCATCCCGCACCAAGGACATAAATCTCCATTGATTTAGAGGTGGTAGTATTGTAAGCTCTGTAATGTAAAAGGGTTGGAATCCTGCCTATTCATTTTAGCCCGAGCGACAATGCCAGCCAGACTGTGTTCTGAGCCCAGCTGAACACTCCGCTCATGGCTTACTGTAATTCCTTTTGTTTAATTTACAATTGAAAGTTTTGGATTATCATATTTAAGTGGATCCCTGGCAGCTCCTTCAGCTCTGACTGTGCGTCCCCAAGTCTGCGTTGATGTGTGTGTCTGTGTACGAGTTTGTGTATCTGCGTATGAGTTTGTGTGTGTGTGTGTGTGTGTGTGTTCCTAAAAAATGCATTTATCTTCTAAAATCATAATGTTATGCTGTTGATGGTACTGAATGGAATATGCAATATCTCTAAATGTCAAGTGGCGAGTCTGTACCCGCACAATGTCTGAATGTGTGTGTGTGTGTGTCTCTGTGTGTGTGTGTGTGTGTGTGTGATCCCGGTATGCTTACAGAAGTTGGCGGAAAGAATCGTTGAGACAGCTTGTGGGTACGGTTCAAGGTGCTGTTCGGATATGCCGCGCTTCCCCTCTTTGTCTATTTAGGGTTTATTTCCTCGACTCATTTCCTTGCTTTAATTTCTGCTCTCTATGCAACCCCCCCCCCCCCACCCCCCGAAAAAAAAGCCCTTCCTCCCCATCATGCATCAAAAGCAGCTCCCCTGTGGTCCTAAGTAATTATTATCGTATTAGAAGCCCTCAAATTAAAACCTGCCTCATTTCAGCTGGGTTTTCAGATAAAAGCCAAACCGTTTTTCAGGTGACGTCTTTCAGATGTTAGGGAGTTAGTAAGTCACGGAGAATCCCTCTCTCTCTCTCTCTCTCTCTCTCTCTCCTCTCTCTTTCTCTCTGTCTCTTTGTCTCTCTCTCTGTATGTCTCCCTCTCTCTCTCTCTCTCTCTGATGTCCCCTCTCCCTCAGTTCAGTTTCGTTCCAGTAAAGCTTTGTTGGCACGACTTGTAAAAAATATTGCCACTGCGGCTTTGAAATATTGGGCTGAATGCGTCCATAAACATAAAAGCTACTGTGACCTATGCTATACTATGCTTAAAGGGAAAGAAAAATAGAAAAGACAAATATTTTAGCTGAGTTCAGTCAGTTGCAGCGCAGGGTCTCTCTCTCTCTCTCTCTCTCTCACACACACACACACGCACACCCACTCGCATGCATACAATTAAATCCATCAAAATGCAAGGGAACACATGTTCACACGTATACTTAAGTGTACACGTACTCAGATATGTATGTATGTGTTTAACCTATTGCAAAACGCATCCTGGGGGTGTATGTGTTTTTTTTTGGCCTTCTGATTGATAGATAGATAGATAGATAGACTGAGGGCATATATTTTGTGCCTGGCTGTGGGGTAAAAGCTCTGTGATTTAGGCGGTCGAGCGGCGGAGTCGTTTGTCTGTTATTAGCTTTGAGAGCGTCGTGTATGGGAGGGTTTTTTGTACTGCCTGGTATGACAGGCATTCATCTGAGGACAGGTTTTGTCTCGTCCCCCTGATCTCTCTGTCTCTTATGAGTCCCCCCTCTGTCTTTCTCTTTGCTTTTTTTTCCTTCCCCCTGTTGCTTTTCTTTTCTTTTTTTTTTCTTTTGAGTGTTTTGCTCTCTTTCTCTTTTTTTTTAACCCCATGAGGCTATTTCTCTCTTTTTCACCTCTTTTTCACTCTTTTTATAGTTTTTATTTGATCTCCTTATCTTCCTTTTCTCTCTCTCTCTCTCTCACACACACACAGACGCACGCATGCACCCACACACACACACACACACACACACACACACAGGCTGTCACCCAAGGCTCCCACGCAACCACAACAGGTTGGTGTTTAGCCAGGAGTACAATATGGCACGTGAACATTAGCCAAGGCTTCTCATTCACTAGACACATTTTTGTGGTTTAACAGCATCTCTTTTTCTCCCTTCTGTTTTCCTCGACACAGAGTTTCTCTTAAATCACTCACCAAAAAAACCCCAAAACAAAACAAAAAAACCCCCCAAAAAACAAAACATGGCAGATGTCTGATCAGCTCATCGTTCAATGTTTTCACTCATTTGCATTGAGTATCACTACAGACTGTTCTCTCTGAGTATGGTTTGCTCTTCCATTAATCTGTTGCTAATAATAGGTTATAAAGCATTAGCCTGTTGTTATTAATAGGTTATAAAGCGTTTACCAAGCATACACATTGCTGTTCTTAAGCCTTAGGACACCCAAGAAAATCATGTTTAAACTGTCTAACTGGGCAGTAAATGTTTATCTGCCGGTAACGTCACTATGTAAGAGCTCAAATACAAACACAAATATAATGGAAATACCAAGAAATTCTTGCATTTTTAAAAACAAATCAGTGCTTTCTGTTGCCTCCCCTTTGATTGCAAAACTGAAGCCGTTGGCTCTTGTGTCATTTTTTCAAGTAGTTCTGCGGTAAATACTTCCAAGCTTCTTGCGGGATTTGCCATGACTCCACTTTTGACTTTGGCTGCTGGACGTTCTTCTCCCTGTCCAAGTGATTCAATCCCACACAGATTCAATTACATTGTGGTTGGGACTCTGAGGTGGCTGATCTAATACTGTAAGTGTCCCATTGGCAGATTTCTGCTCCAACAAGGTCTTAAGAGCATATGTAGTGTGTTTGGGTTTGTGCTGAAAGATGACATTTTTTTTTTTACCAATCAGTCCTTTCCTGAAGCACGATGAAACAGCATCTGTTTATATTTCCCAGCGTTCACCATTCCGTCGACTTTGACCAGATCCCCTACGCCGTTGGCTGAAATACACCCCCAGGCCACTGACAGAGCCGACACCAAACTTCACAGAAGGTTTCAGACGGGCGCCGGCGGACTT
>NC_044503.1:27626983-27629483 GCF_902362185.1 Chanos chanos
TTTTCAATTTGTTTTTATATTGAGTTAAAGTCATTTTATGAATGATTTATCCTGACATGAAGCCCTGTCATTGGCTGACAATAAGATTTTCGATGGCATTTCCTTCGGACAGTAAGTCTGACAGGAAATGCCTACAGTTAATATACACCAGACTAGTTTTTACTGCAGTATTGGGCATGGTACTTTAACTTCATGGACAGAATATCACATGTTGGTTTATTTTGTTTGCTGTACTTAGTTTAGACCAGAAAACCAACTTTGTTGAGGTCCGGATGAAGACAGAGCTTATTATTAGTGGAAATAGGACTCCTAACAATCGAATTAGAGCGGCATCAGACGTTGTAATTCTCAATTTGCCGTCCATTTGATCCAGTGGGGACTTCAGTTCTGAAAAACAGCAGCTCAATGATAGCAGAATTGGTATCGTATGCGATTTGACCAGTCGGCCACGGAGTCAGGAATTGGTCGTAATGCCTCTTTAAAAATGGCCTCACTCTGTAATCTTTTGAAATCAAAACTCTAGCCTAATAATAGTTGGAAGATGGAATTGGTACGGTGTGGACACGCACATGAAAACGAAATCCGTCAAATGTCTATCACAAGTTGTGGTAACCGTTTTTTCATCAGTGCGTTCTATGTCACACGGCGTCGCAGGCTAAATATACACGACGATGGCAGCTGTCAGTGTTCGCTGTCAGGAGGGGCGAAGGTCCGGTGCCCTGTCGTCATGGTAACGGGCGTCCGGGACTCACACTTTCAATTAGCCGCGTGGTTGAGTGGGCGTGTCAGCGCATATTGAATAGCTCAGGGGGGCAGGGCTAATAAGGCAGAACAGAGAACACGTGTTCATTAATGAAACTTCCCAACAATGCAAGAGTCCTTCCCAGGAGGGACAGGGAGACGGGGGGGGGGGGGGGGGGGGGGGGGGTGACACCAGGGCGGGGAGAGAACGATTCTCGCCCCTCGGCCCATCCACACTTCCCCCCCCCCCCCCGCTTTGTCTTCATGTCAGTTCTTCTGCTATCTGTCAGTACTGCTTACTTTGATGACTGTGTGATATTAGCTTGACTTAAGGGCGAGTCATACGACTCATATTGTTTTTTCTTTCTTTTTTTTTTTTTTTTGCACCTTTTCTGTCTTTATCGACTCTCTCTTCTTTTGTTTCTCTCTCTGTCTCTGTCTCTCTCTCTCTCTCTCTCTCTCTTCCACTTTCTTCTTCTGAATTTTTATAGAATGAGGTGCCATTGTACTCTCTGTCCTCTTCAGTGTCTTTCTTTCTTTCTTTCTTTCTTTCTTTCTTTCTTTCTTTCTTTCTTTCTTTCCTTGGAGTTGTTCCAAATGAAGTGACACAACATTAAAACATCAGGTAGTTTGGAGTGCTGATTCATTTCGGTGTATGTGACATAACCTAATAGATTCCAGAAGTCAAACAGGATGGTTGGTCATCTTCATGCCTTTTAAAATCCTCATTTGAAATGACTCCTCCTTTGTGCTCCAGCTGTCCCTTTCCCTCACTCTTTCATTCTTATTCCCTTGTTTTTCTCTTTTGTGCTGTCATTCAGCAATTACACTGCCTCATCCACACCCACCCACACCCTCTCTCTCTCTCTCTCTCTCTCTCTCTCTCTCTCTCTCTCTCTCTCCCCCTGTCTCTCTCTCTCTCTCTCTCTCTCTGTCCCTGTCTCTCTCGCTCTCTCTCTGTCTCTCGCTCTCTCTCTCTCTCTCTCTCTCTCTCACACACACACAGCCTGAGTTTTACCTGTGTATCTGTTTGAGGACAGGGCTACATTGTTAAGACATTCTTCAGGCTACTGGAATGCAGGTATTAAAACAGAGTGATTAGCCGCAGTGAGGGAGGGAAGGAGAAGAGGGAGGGAGAGGGGAGCATGAGAGACAGGGAAGGAGGGGGCGGCAGGGAGAAAGGGAGGATATGGAATAGAGAGGAGGTGAAGAAAGAGGGGAGTGGTAGCCTTAGACACAGTGAGGTACAGAGAGGGAGTTCTTAGAATGGAGAAAATTGTTGATATTTGACTAGAATGGCACCTGGGAATAGGGAGGGGTTGTTGTTGTGTGTGTGTGTGTGTGTGTGTGTGTGTGTATTTGTATGTGTGTGTGTACATACATGTGTGGGTTAGAGGGTCACTTTGGATTCCCAGGTTTATGGCTCTGTGTGTGTGTGTGTGTGTGTTTACAGTGTGAGTCTGGAATGCATTCTTTATTAACAAAACCAACATTACAGTTTGCAAGTTTGTATGTTTGTACGAATGTGTGTGGAGGGGATTGCTGTGCATATGTGTGTGCTTGTGTGTGTGCTTGTGTGTCTGTGTGTGCACCCGCATGTGTGTGTGTGTGTGTGGGCATTCATCAATATCAGCCAAGGGGCCAGGGTAGCGTGTGAACATGACTTTAAGTCCAGTGGAGAGTGGAATTTGGGTTTAACTGATGTTAAAAATAGGGAAAAGGAATGACTGGGCGGTCCCGGGGTGCACGATAACTGTAC
>NC_044503.1:27636983-27659483 GCF_902362185.1 Chanos chanos
AGATAAATGGAAGACAGAAAACAGGGGAGAAGGGCCATAAACGTAAACGAGAAGAGGGAATAGAAGGATGAGTCTCCACATGAAAAAGAAAAAAAAAACAAAACAGTGGTTGTCTTTGTATATGTGTGTGTGTGTGTGTGTGTGTATATGTGTATGTGTGTGTGCACGTGTGTTTGTGTGTATATGTGTGCGTGTATATATGTGTGTTTTTGTGTGTGTGTGTGAGAGAGTGAGAGACAGAGAGACTAAACGCACTTAAGGTGAGTGAAAAAGTGAGGGAAATTGGATATCAGGAAATGGAGACAGATGAAAGCACAGAAGGAAAAACAGTTAAAGAATGTTTCAGAAGTGAAATGCGTGCTTAGTAAACAGTTTAACAGTAAACAGTACATGTATTTGCTTGAGGTAAATGTTTACAGGACTCAAACACACTGCTTCTCTGTTAGTACTGTAAACCCTTCACACACCCACACACAAACACACATACAATTTGAACACAGAGGGTGAATGAAGGAGAGAAATAAGGGAGGAAAGAGGGAGAGTACAGGATAGAAGGAAATAGAGTTTTGTGTGTGTGTGTGTGTGTGTGAGAGAGAGAGAGGGTTAGAGGGCAGGTGCAGGGCTGATTGTAATGGCAGCATGGTGCAAACTGCCCAGTGACTTTAACAGCAGGACACAGACACTGGCCCCCACTCTTTTACCCCCCCCCCCCTTCTCTCCCTCTCTGTAAGTCAGCCCCCCCCCCCCCCCAAAAAAGCAAAAAAAACCTCAAAAAACCTCAACCTTTCATTGTTACTCTCCTGTGACTGGGCCTGCTTTCCCTGATCTTTCCTCTCATTTACACACACACACACGCACGCACGCACACACACACGCACGCACGCACACACACACGCATGCACGCACACTCACACAAAAATGATCTTAATGACATGCTGTACAGTAAGGGTCTCCCTGGGGAATATTCCTGCCCCCATTTTCTGTGTGTGCCCGGCCCTCTCTCCACCACTTACGTTTTCCTGCTCATATTTCACCATGGCGACAGGGGAACCAAATGCCATAACTGAACCCCCCCCCCCTCTCTCTCTCTCTCTCTCTCTCTCTCTCTGCGCCAGTATTAGATTAACAACTGATCATTTACTCCGCCAAAACCATATTACATTCACACATCAGCTTCAGTCATTTACTTAAACAATGAGAATAGATTTACACATTAGGATAATTGAATGAAACGTACTGTGTTTTCCAGACGGCCCTCCTACTCATTTACCTTTCCGTCTATCTGGTTTTTTTTTGCTGTTTTTTTTTTACCCTCAGCTCTCTCTCTCTCTCTCTCTCGTTCCCTTGGGGTAGTACTCGGGGAGACGCTGCTCCGGGGCTATACAGTCAGACATGAGTGGCTACGGGCATTTGATTTCTCTTTCTCCCTCTCTCTCTCTCTCTCTCTCGTTCCACGCTATCCTGGCTTGCCAAGCTGAAACCTCATTAAGCCTAAAGGGATTCCTGTCTAAATGGAATAGGCCCAGTGCCAGCCTAAGAGAGAGAGAGAGGGAGAAAGAGAGAGAGTGAGAGCGAGAAAGACAGAGAGAGACAGATTTTTAAGTATGTGGTATAGGGAGTGATTGACAAATAATTATTCTTGGATAAGTCGCAGGCTTCTGGTGGCACAGCTGTGTTAATGTGTGTGTCTGTGTGTGTATGTGTGTGTGAGAGAGAGAAGAGAAGGGGAGAGAGAGAGAGAGGGGAAGCCAACATTTCAGTTTGTACCATTACCACTGCGACTCCAGGACCTCTCTCTCTCTCTCTCTCTCTCTCTCTTTCCCTCCCTTTTTCTCTGCTCTGTTTCTCAATGCCATTGTTTACTTTGCCCTCATGTAGAGAGTGTATGAGTGCCCCACTCAGGAGAACAGCATAATCCTGTCAGCTGAACCCCAAAGTGCGGGAATGTACAACTCAGAGAGGTGGGCAGAGTAGATAGAAACAGAGCAGAAAGGAGAAAGGAAGAGAGAGAGAGAGAGAGAGAGAGAGACAGACAGAGCGAGAAGGAAGTGCTGATATAAACTAAAGTCAGCAGACTGACATTAAGGCCAGCATGGTGACAGCAGGGAGGGCGAGACAGAGTTGTGGGAGTTCCATGCGTGTGTGTGCATGTGTGTCTAGAGAATGAGTGTGTATGTTTGTGTGTGTCTAGAGAATGAGTGTGTGTGTGTGTGTGTGTGTGTGTGTGTCTAGAGAATGCGTGTGTGTGTGTGCGTGTGGGCGCGCACCCGTGTGTGCATGCCTAGAGAATGTGTGTGTGTACGCGGTTGTGTGTGTGGTCTGGCTGGAATCAGACCTGAATTTGAACTGAGAAGTTCATGTCAGTATCAAAAAGCAATGTGGTGGAATTGTGAAGCAGCAGGAAGAGAAGGAAAGAGGAAGAGACTGAAAATAGGAGAGCGAGAGAGAGAGAGAAGTAGAGAGGGAAAGAAAGAAAAAGAAAGAAAGAGAGGTTATAAGAGTAGTTAGAGGGTAGAAAGGTTATTGGAGGACAGACGTCGATATGCACCCATTCTTTGATGACTTGGTACCAAATTAGGAATCTGAGGACAAGGTCATGTTTATTTTCATTCTTGACAGTCATTTTCCTCTGATAAATGATAACAACAGCTGCATGGAAACAAATCCTTGTTTATTCAAACACATTTCATTTTTTTTTTTTTTTTTACCGAGTTAACCTTTCGTCCTTGTTATCCACACTCCAAACACGGAGCTCAGAACTCAAAACACGCTTCTAGCCGCAGTCTGCGGAACTCAAAACATAGACCAAGATCAGCAATTCAACAACACAACCACAGAGAGCTAAAACGCTGAGGCTTGGAAAGAGATAGGGACGAAACGAGAGAGAGAGAGAGAGAGAGAGAGAGAGAGAGAGAGGGGGAGGGGGTGGATAGGTGGGGCCTTCATTTAAAGGAAGGGTATGCAGAGAGTGAAATGGTGGGAGATGGAAGGAGAGAGGGAGGGAGGGAGGGAGAGAGAGACAGGGAGAGAGAGAGTGAAAGTGAGGGCAGCACTCTGTCCTAACCCTTTTAGTGAGATTAGCTTCAGTTTTAATGTCTCTCTCACATGGCCCTGCTATTCATCTTCTGACTCAGAGCTCTCTCTCTCTCTCTCTTTCTCTCTCTCCCTCTCTCTCTCTCTCTCTCTCTCTCTCTTTCTCTCTCTCTCCCTACACTCTCTCCCTCTCTCTCTCCTAAATTAGCTCTCCAATGACATAACTGAGGTGGTTGTGTATGTATGGTGAAGTCTCCTCTAGCTTTGTGCGTTGCATTAGCATTCAGCAGAGTGGCAGGCTTTCTTCAGTCTGCAGCAGAGGAGCAAGCAGTGTCACTCACATTCACACAGAACCTCTTCAGCAAACCCTTCAGCAAACCTACCGCACTACACATCCTAATATCACCTTATTTCTGTCATTCGTCTGTCCCTCTCTGCGTTTCTGTCACTCTCTCTCTCTCTCTCTCTCTTTCTCTCTCATGCACACAGACACACACACACACACACACACACACTCGTGCTGTCTCTCTCTCTCTGAGAGCCCCCTTACTTAATTCGCTTCATTTCTGTGCCTCCATTACTGACTCTGCAGCCATTAACAGCAGTCTCTCCTGGCGAATTGCTTTTCTAAACAATGCATATTATCCCCAGCCTATTAGCGGGACTCATTTACTAAAATAATGAGAAATTTCAGAGAGGAATTGAGTTAAAGCTTTCAGACTCTCTCGCTGTTAAACATTATCTCCCCCCCCCCCTTTAGTTTTCTGCTTTCATCTCTATTTTCTCTCCCCTTTTTTTGCCATCTTATTTTTTATTGGCTTTCTGTTCATGTTTAATCTTTCACTGCCCCCTACCCCTGACTTGTATTTGTTTGTGAAGTTTTCGTATGAGTGTGTCCATCAGTCCGCAGCCCTCCGTTCTTCACTCGCTCCGTCTTTCTGTCCATTTCTCTGCTTGATATTTGAAAAGCAGATCTCCCAGCCCCCGCTTCACCTCATTTCCCTCTCCAAATTTCATTTTCACATTTGGACCCTTTCCCAGGGAAAGAGGGATTGGGAGAGAGAGGGTAAAAAAAAAAAAAAAAAGAGGGACTTTAATTGGACTGCCTGGGGGGCGTGGGGTGTGTGTGTGTGTGTGTGTGTGTGTGTGTGAGTAAGGGCAGTGAAGGATAGGGGTTGTGGAGAGTGGTAGAGAAGTGCCTCGCTATCAAATATTAACAATTTCTTTTTTTTTCTACATCTTTGACTCTTTCATCTTTTTAGTGACGCTCCCTAATTAGATTCACGTCTCCATTTTTGTTCTTGTAATGGGAATTGTGTGTTTACCCCTTACTGATATTCAAGTTCAGTTGAAAGCTCTTTCATTTTAATACAGCCCCAAATTGAGTTGTGCTCCCTTGCCGGACCTTTCCGGCTTTAGGTAGAATCAAGGGCTGTAATCAAATTCAGCAGTATTTCTCAGCTGTCCGAGTGATGGAAGCTTGCACTGGTTTATTGGCTAATAGAAATTTCTCTGTATTTAGGACAGGCTTGAAGATTCACAAGACTCAGATGATAACAGCTTCGCCTTATGATTTTACTCTTAAAGAAAAAAAAAAAAAACCTTCCGTCTAAATCGCAGTCGAAACATCGTCCCTCAATTATTTATCCAGCCCGAGCACAGTAACTCTTGTAGGCAAAAAGTTCTAGCTATCCAAAGTACCCATGAATTATGAATAGATGGTGTCAAATGCATTTTAATCTGTCTGGTGCATTGATTTCTTGGGAGACCATGTTCGCATATTTAACTGAAAAAAAAAAAACCCGCCCCGGCTGTTTCATTGTGTGTTTCTATAATTCATTTATGCTCATTTATACTCGACAACTCAAAAGCGGTTGAGAATTCTGGTGTACAGTGTAACAGCCCCAGGCTCCAATATGTTCTTGTCAGGTTAATGCTCGATCTCTTTCTTCTCCTCAGATGTTTCAAACTTTGGCCTTGTCTCTCTCTCTTTTGATCTTAGTTCTCTTTCTCAGTCTCTCTCTCTCTCTCTCTGCCTCTCTCGGCCTCTCTCTTGTTTCTACCATTTCTCAGTTTCTCTCCCTCAAATCCCTCTTTCTCACTACTTAACACAGCGGCTCAGACAGGTCAGATGTTTAGTCTGAATGGATTTGACTGTTGACCCTGTTGTCAGGACGACTGGACTGGCGGCACGGAATGCGTCTTAGGACAAAGGAGGAGAAAGGAGTTGACCTTGTAGCCCACTTCACACTGTTTGGCTCAAGCCTGTAAACACACACACGTAGAGAGAGAATTGAGAGTTTACCCAGCACTATATCAGAGAAAAAAAAGGGAGAACAAGAAGAAGAGCTTGATTTTCATGACATCAAACCACTGAGACAGAGAGAGAGTGCTTTGCAGCACAAGTTTGGCCAAATTTTATGGCCCTTTTTTTTATCACATTTACATGGACACAAGGGAGGTCTGTTTTGAATTTCAACGGTTAATTAAATGAAGTCTCTTTAGGACATTTTCCATTTAAATGATCACAACTGTCTGGATGTTTATGATGTTCTGTCTACATCAGCATTATCAAACTTGCCTCTAAGAACGAGACTTTACTCAACACTTGGTTAAGGAAAACATCTAATTTTTCAGCAGTCACCAAATAAACACATTCTGTCCTGTCCTGTGTTGGCTTTGGTACATTATATTAATGCATTTTGTCTAGTTTTCTGAAGAGGAAGCCACACAGCGTTTTTTTTCCTCAATTGGCTAAGAAAACGAATTAGTATCAGACCCTCAACCTCAAACATTTAAACAAAGACTGTTAACCTTTTTCACCTTTTGGCGGGAAACCTTTACTTAACCTGCATAACCACACCACACCTGCATCCCATGTGTGTTTTCCCTTTTTTTTTTTTCTTCGTTCGTTTCCACAATCACGTTTGAATTTGAATCTGTGGACACAGGGTTTTTTTTTTTTTTAATATTTCCCCATCGTGTCTCATCACGTCGTGTGGGTTTATCTGCTTTTTTTGTTGATTCAGGAGTCACAGACAGTGGATCTTTATTGTTAAAAGGAAAAAAAACCCAGAAAAAAGCGTGGCCCGAGGCCAGATTGACTGGGTTTGAAAAGCAGACACTGTGGATCAACTCGCATGTCTGGCTGTGTCTTACCAGATATCATGTGTTGATTAGTTATGTCTTGAGAATCAGACTGTAAAGATGCCCAAGCAGAAAGGTTTATTTGCATTAGGATGTGAACGAGATTGGGAATGTGTGTGTGTGTGTGTGTGTGTGTGTGTGTGTGTGTGTGTGTATGTGTTTGTGTTTGTGTGTGTGTGCGTTTGTGTTTGTGTGTGTGTGTGTTTGTGTTTGTGTGTGTGTGTGTGTGTTTTAGAGGCTTCAGTTACTATGCTGGAATTATTTACATCCTGGAAAGAGCTGAATTCTTGGTTTTTGTTGGGGTTTTTTTCCAGCGTCTGGTGTTTTTTTTCTTTTTTTATACACTGTCAGTGTAGCAATTTCCTGTATGTTTCAAATCACGGGCAACATCGTGGTTTCAGTTCTAGCATGTTCTCTCTCTCTCTCTCTCTCTCTCACTGTGCTCTGTCTGTGCCTCCCCTCTGTGTGTTTGTCTGTCTGCGTCAACACAACCAACCAACCCCCTACCACCCTGTCCCCACTTGTGACTAACAGTGTGTGTGTATATGTGTGTGTGTGTGTGTGTGCACCAGCAGCTGTTTTTTCATGCTCCTGCACCTGTTCCTGTCTCATCACAACTGTGATGACTGATGACCAGCCTTACATGGCCCTCTCTGCCCGACCCTCACCACCACACACACACACACACACACACACACACACACACACACAGCTAGTGCCTATGAATACTGTTTTCAGATACCATCCTGCAGAGGTAGAAATTGTGTAGAGGAAACTGTTTGGCCCCACGGTGGTTTTCTATGTCACCATCTTGGAGTTTGTGGCTGTTTAGCTTTTGCTTGTTACTCATGTGTGGTTTAGATTTGGCTCCGCATGCCTCTTTAAATGTGCGAACATCGTTTCTCTGTACTGTCTGTTGGACTGGGTTCACACACACACACACACACACACACGTTGAGTGGTTGTCAAACTCACTAACCTATGTCTTGCTGGACGACCATTCTGGTTGTCATCATAACGATAGAATTTGTCATTCAGAGGCAATGATAAAAACTCAGTGATAAAAAATGATTTCAAAAACATAATGATGTCATGTGATGTCAGTGTGTCTGTGTGCGCACGTCTAACTCACTATCTCTGTCATTAAGACCTCGCTCCCTATCTGTTTTGCCAACAGAAAAAAAAAAAAGTCCACTAATCTTGTTTGCGATTAGCCAGAAAGACAAATGTTCAGATACCCTGACCTTCACACTATTCTTTCTCTCCTCTCTCTTCATTATCTCACAGTCTATTCAGACCCCACCGTTCACCTCCAAGTCCACTCTGTGACTCCTACGTTGTGCATAAATAATCGAAGCCTTGTTGCCTTTTTGCTTGTGGAAAGTCTGGTGTGTATGTGTGTCTGAGACAAGACAGTGAGATTCAACCTCCTGCTGGTACATAGTGTACAATATATACCCAGCACAGCAGTAATGTACACACTCTATCCATCAAACTAATGCACTGCCCACACTGTGTGTGTGTGTGTGTGTGTGTGTGTGTCAGCGGCATTGACAGAGAGGCCGGAGAATAAGAAAGGACGTACGCTGTTATGAAATGAAAACATATCATTTGTTGGAAAGAGTGGACGCTGGCAGTCGGACGGACGTAAAACGTATGGAAAAGGAAAAAAAAAGGAAAGGAGAGAGGGAGAGAAAGAGAAGAAAGAAAGGAGTGAAGAGGGGAAGCAGCTGGTTCATCTCATAATGAGAGTGTCTGTTCTCCTGCTGTGTGCGCAGTGTGTTTGCGTGTGTGTGTGTGTGTGGCTGTGTGTGTGTGTGTGTATGTGTGAGTGTGCGTGAGTGTGGTTGTGTGTGTGTGCACGCGCATGTGTTTGCGTGGTGGTCAAGGTAATGGTTACAGTCAAAGCACTTACTGATTGTTACAGAGTCTGTGTTTAAGTCTAACTGGAAGGCAAAGACATCTCACTGTGTTAAAAGCCTTTTCATGTGTTGCTCATCTCAAGTGTGAATGTCCTGTTTTTTTTTTTTTAGTGTTGCAATAATTTCAGTGTCAGGGTGTGTGTAAAGCTACCTTTGTACAGTATGGAGTCATTAGTGTACAGTGTGTGTATGGCTAATGCACCCAATTAATATTTTATGAAAGTGTGTGTGTGTGTGTGTGTGTGTGTGTGTGCGTGAGAGTGTGTGTGTGTGTGTGTGTGTGTGTGTGTGAGTGAGGGTCTGTCAGCGTGTCTGTTGATCACAGTCGGAACGTCTCGTTCCCATCTGTCCTCTGCTTTCCTGCTCTCCCTCGTTCTCCCCTTTTTTCTTTCCTTAAATCCGATTATCTTTCCCCCTGAAAGTTAACAACCCCCTCCCAATGCCACCCCACCCAGCTCACACCCTCACACACACACACACATTACACACACTCCACCCAGCTCCTGCTGAGAGTCAGATTGAATGGGGGGGGGGGGGGGCACTAATGACCCCCATAATTGCCCCGGTCTGTCTGTCCAGCTGCTCCCAGGGCAGAACCAAGGGGGTAGAATTCATTGATCAGACCAAGGCTTTCTTTATTTGCCCTGACAGAGGGAGAGAGAGAGAGAGAGAGAGAGAGAGAGAGAGAGAGTAGATTGAAAAAGAAGGATTGTCCATTGCTGTCATGTTGTGAACTACTTACCTGGGCTCTTTTGTATATACTTAACACACACACACACACACACACATTTGTTTGCCATGCCCATGAACCAGTATTTTTTTTAGCTTATGCTCTTAGGCATAGTTATTTTTAAGAGGGCACTGGTCGCAAAGGTAAATACTACCTAGAGATTTGTGTAATTTGTCTTATGTCAAGTGTGATACATGTATTTTTTCCTGTTGTAATAGCAACACAAGTGGCTCTTTCCGGAAACATTGTTCTTAGTGTGTGGCCATAGCACAAAGTGGCTGTCCACTTATCTGCTGCTCAGAAAACAACACACCACTCTATATCCTGCTGAGAGAGAGAGCGAGATAGAGAGAGAGATAGAAGAGGGGAGTGAGCGATGAGTGCAAAAAAAAAGGAACAGGGAAAAGTAATTTAATGTCAGAGGGAAAAACGGAAAAGAGAAACACTTTGAGCAGAAGATTGAAACAGAGAGGGAGATCTCCTCTGAGAATGTCAACAGTTGATTGATCTTTGACCCTAGTCTGGATTGGGAGGTGGTCAAAGGCCTCACCAAACGACCCTGATGGAATGTCACACCCACACACCAAACTGTAACACACACACACACACACACACACACACACACACACACACACACACACACACAATCACAAACACCACTCAGGCAGTGCACAAGGAAACACACACTTGTTCCTCCACCACACTCAGATGCACACATATTTGGTGAAAACACACGCACGCGTGCACACACTCATGCACGTTTGCGCGCACGCACACACTCATACAAGCATATACAAGTGGTTTGAAATTGTGTTCATGCACAGAAACATGCACTGGTGTTACAGCAACTGACTCACATTTCATTCTTGGCATTTGTACAGTATACACACACACACACACACATACACGCAAGGAGGGCAGCTATTCCTGTATTTGCCATTCCTTTCTCACGGAGGAGAGAATGTAGGGCAGGAGGGTCTTTGAGAAAGACCTGACTTAAGAAAACACCAAAACGACACTAGAGCAGTTCATTAACCATTCAGTGGATAATTAAACCAACCTAAAGGAGACGAGGCACATCATACCTTCCCACCGACCCCCCCCCCCCACCTCCCCTTCTCACCCTCACATCCACATTTTAAACAGATTAAGCTAAGTGACAAATTTGATCCGTAAATAATGTCGCATATCCCCGTATCAACGAGAGCGTGCGGTGAATTTTGAAGCGCGAGTGGAAAACCCAAAAGCGCTAGTGGAAGGGGCATCAGAATGCCGTTTGAATCCAATGCTTTACTGGGTCTGTTCTCCCGGGCAAATGCTCTTGTACTTCAGAATCGTTCTCCGAGGGGAGGCTAGTGCTCCCGAGATATTGATTTTCTAGAACGTTCCCTGCATGATAATGTTTCTGTGCTTAAAAACTATTCAGAAGAACTAGAATTCTTGTTCTACTTGAGAGGTTTTTATCACATCTCACTGAACCTTGCTGTTTTTAAGTGTTTGGTGAGGTGTGTAACCCTGTTCTAGGCCATTACTTTTCTTTTTACTGATGCAGGACAGTGTCTTTGTGTGTGTGTGTGTGTGTGTTTGTGTGGTTGTGTGTGTGTGTGTGTGCGTGTGTGTGTGTGTGTGTGTGTGAGAGAGAGAGAGAGAGAGACTGACTGACCCAGGCCTGGCCTCGCCTCCCTACACAGTATCATCCCAAGGTTATCAGTAAAGCTGAACTCAACATCAGTCGTCAGTTTTTTTTTGTTTTGTTTTTTTTGCTATTCCTACCTTTTTCCTCTCTTACCTCCCACCTCTCTCTCTCTCTCTCTGTCTCTATCTAACTGTCTCTCTCTCTTACTCTCTTTCTGCACCTGGCTCTGTGCATGTGGGTGCAGCCCGTTGAGCAAACAATAGCCGTTGTGTTGTTAGCATTAACATGTCTCTTTTAAATTCAAGGCTATTACGGGAGCTGTTTGACTGCGCGCGTGTGTTAGGTGCATGTTGAGTGATAGTAGCAGTTTATGGCCCCTTCCTTCAACTTTCCAGTTCACTGAAAACAAACACTTTGACAGCGTAACACATGTGAAAACAGTTAAAAGAAAAAAAAGAAAAAAAAAGAGGCTCACCTGACTGAACTAATGCAAATTTCAGATGTTGAGGAATGCAATGTATATGTATGAAACTGACTCTCCCTCTCTGTCTGTCCCCCCCCCCCCCCCCCCCCCCCCCCCCTTCTCTACCCCTCTCTTCGGGTCTCTGTTTCTCTCTCTGCAGTGTCTCAGGCCTCGGTGAATGTTGCTGTGACACCTGAAGTAGAAGTGATTAAAGGGATGACGGTGACCCTGCCCTGCAAAGTCACCGCCCCTGAGCCCAACAAACTGTTCGTGGAGTGGTACATCGTGAGTACTGCGCACTCTGTGTGTGTGTGTGTGTGTGTGTGAGAGGGAGAGAGAGAGAGCATGTTACGCATGTTTTGCGTACACACGTACTTGCTTATGTTTATGTCTCGTTTTCCTGAACGTTTGCCGTTGTTTATTTGACTTCTACATTTTTTCTTGAAATTTTCTTTCATCCCCCATTTCCTTTCATCCCCTTCTTTTATCTTTTTTATCATATATTGGTTTATTTAATGTCCCTGTCTCTCTCTCTCTCTCTCTCTCTCTCGCAGGAGATAGCCGCAACCAGGAAGCGCATAGCATTCAGCTCAGGCGGGACCAGCCGGGCCGAGGACGGAACGCCGCTGACGGGTCGTGCCACCATGGGCGATGACATGTCCCTCATCATCTCCTCCGTGAGGGCGGACGACGAGCGGAGCTTCTTCTGCCAGGCCAGCGGCGTCGTCGGATCAAGCGAGGCCAAAACCCAACTCAAGGTCTTCTGTGAGTGTCGCTCTGCCGTCAAAACACGATCTCGCCGTTAACTGCGACGGCGGTCTGCTCGTCTCTGCAATTCATTTTTTTAACGCCCTGTTTCCGGAAAGAGAATCGTACCAGTTTTCAAAAGATTCATATCTGTGGACTTGTGTGTGATATCTGTCGACCTACGCGCATTAATGACTAGCTTAACCATACGTTATTTACACAGTTTTGATAACATAATTATGAAATCATTTAAAATGATCTGTATAACTGTTAAAAGTAACAGTCCCAATGTAAATGTGTTGTAGAAAAGCAACACATTGTCAACTCTCAACTGAAAAATAATTCCCAGTGCAAAGTATATAAATCCTTACTGGACTTATCATAGTAAGAATCTAGATGCAAAGCAGGACCTTAAAGTGTTTAAACTCAATGTATTTAAAGGCTGATTTTTCACTATTCTGTTTTGTGCAGTAGCACCTTCTTTTGGTCTTTTTTATTTTTTTGTTGTTGTTTTTTTTTTTTTTTTTTTTTTTTACATACACCCACAATAAGGGACATATAGCGAAAACAGTTTTAATTTGATTTATTAGCCTGGAGTGATAAGTGTAATAATTTACCCAGAGGTCAATTATGAGTGTGAAGATTGCATTTGGCTCCATTGATTAATAGTGCGATTGCACCTGTCATGTTTGATAGATGTCACATTAAAAAAATGACCATAGGGCACAAAACCAACGGGCCGTTTGGGGTTCAGCGTAACTTTTAATGATCGCTGACCACAGCTTGGGACTGGCCCCTGTCCTTGGCCCCGAGAGACCCCCTGATGGCTGTACACTGTGGGGAAAAAAGGAGAAGATCAACTCATTTTGACTAACAGTAGTATAGTTTTGTGTAGTTTGAAGGTGCACAGTGGGTTTTTAAGTTACAGTAATGTAGTTTTGGGTAGTTTGTAGTTGTACGGCGGGTTTTAAGTTACAGTATTGTAACTGAGTGTAGCTTGTAGTTGTACAGTGGGTTTTGAGTGACAGTAATGTAGTTTTGTGTGGTCTGAAGGTGTACAGTTGGTTTTGAGTGACAGCAATGTAGTTTTGTGTAGTTTGAAGTACAGTTGGTTTTGAGTGACAGTAATGTATTTTTGTGTAGTTTGAAGTACAGTTGGTTTTGAGTGACAGTAATGTATTTTTGTGTCGTTTGTGGTTGTAGGTGTACATTGTGTTTTTAAGTTACAGTAATGTAGTTTTGTGTAGTTTGTAGTTGTACGGCGGGTTTTAAGTTACAGCATTGTAACTGAGTGTAGTTTGTAGTTGTACAGTGGGTTTTGAGTGACAGTAATGTAGTTTTGTGTAGTTTGAAGTACAGTTGGTTTTGAGTGACAGTAATGTATTTTTGTGTAATTTGTGGTTGTAGGTGTACAGTGTGTTTTTAAGTGACAGTAATGTTGTTTTGTGTAGTTGTAGGTGTACAGAGGTTTTTTGACTCACAGATGTAAACAGTATTTGTTCAGTATGAGAGTCTTAGCCCTGGAGATTGGTGCTCTGCTCTCTGGACTCTTCTAAATCCAATTGAGAAAGGCAATAACCACCGTGAATGGGAACTTGAAGGCTGCTGTTGCCTTTTGGAACAATGAGTTTTTCCCCCCTAGAGAGACCTGCAGTAGCCAGGCTAATGGGGTTAGCGGGCAAAAGAGCTCCACAAACTGTACTAGGCAAACAATACCACATATCCTCCTCCCATCCTCTCCCACTGCCATCTGCCCAAACAGCTGTGCATACGAGAGGGGCACCAGCCTCTGACCCCACCCATTTATCCATATCCTCAATCCATTTCCTGTCTGTCTGTCTTTTGTTCTGTCTGTCTGCTTGCATTTCCTGTCCTTGTTCCCTGTCTCAGGGTAATAATGATGCATTGTAACTGCTAAAACCCAGGCTCCCATCAAACTGGCACACATCAACACAGTGCTGGAGTTCACAGAGTGTGTGTGTGTGTACGAGTGTGTGTGTATATATATATATAACTCAGGCCCCCACATATATAAACATATATATATATATATATATATATATATAGAGAGAGAGAGAGAGAGAGAGAGAGAGATGTGATCATCAGATGTGATATAGTGACCTTGTGTGTGGCTGTGTGGCAGGACAGAGAAAGAAAGTGAAGTAGAGAAAGTAAATGAGACAGAGAGGACGTGAAAGAGAACACTGTTATGAGTGAGTTTTGGTTCGGATTCTTTGGCCTTTATCAGTTCATATCAGTCAAACCAGTTTGTTATATTAACTGTAGAAATATTTACTCTGATGATAGAGGGATTTGGTTGTATGTTGTTTGAGGGGTTTGAGTTGTATGTTTATGTTGGTGTTTGTTTATGTTGATATTTTGTGGAGTATATCTCAACAAAATATGCATGATGTGTGTGTGTGTGTGTGTGTGTATGATCCTGTGTGTATTGTTTGTGTCGAGAAAAGTGCACTATACTCACACACACAAACACACACACACACGCACACACACGCACACATGTGCATCCTTTCCTCTGTCTTTGCCTTCTCAACAGGTATTTCTGATGGCTGGTTGGATCATCATTTAGATCACTGTTTAGAAAAATGTGTTTTGTTAAAGAAATCTAAAGCTCAGATGAACTAAATGAAATTAACATCCTTCTCTCTCTCTCTCTCTCTCTCTCTCTCTCTATCTCTCTCTCCCTGCCTCTTCCCCTCTCTCTCTCTCACAGTTGCACCAGAAAAACCTATAATCAAAAGTAATGACCGCGGCATATTGATCGATACTGAGGGTGACAGCCCAGCCCCGTCTGAGGTGAGTGTGAGGCAGCAGAGAATTCGCTCATCTAGATCTAACTAACTCACTAATCTAAATCTGACTCACTAATCTACATCCACAGCTGGATTAAAGGGTGTAAACCTTTATTCTTTCTCACCTCTAAGCTCTCTGCGTAGAACACTCAGATTTAAAAAAAAACAAAGTGTTGTTATATTAAAAACATTATGATTTTTACTGGTCGTGCTGAAATGATAGTACTTAAAATAGAATGAGATATAATACAAGGGCACAAGCCCTTTGTAATCGTGTGTGTGTGTGTTTGTGTGTGTTGCGCAGGTGGGACAGTGTGTTAGCAGGAATGGGCATCCACAGCCCCGGATTATCTGGTACAACAACTCTGTTCCTTTGCCTGAAGTGCAGAAGGACACTAATGAGAGTGAGTAGATCTTCAGTTGATCTGCTCCCGCCAGTGTCTACAGCTTTTTATCTATGCAAAAAGATTGGACAGATATATTGTAAATCTATATTAAAACTTCTCTTCTCTTCTCTTCTCTTCTCTTCTCTTCTCTTCTCTTCTCTTCTCTTCTCTTCTCTTCTCTTCTCTTCTCTTCTCTTCTCTTCTCTTCTCTCAGAGACGTTCATGCTGCCGTCTGTGCAGAAGGAACCTTCCGGTCTGTTTACAGTCACCAGTACTCTGTTTATGAGGCCGACCAAGGCGGATAAGAACACAGTGCTGCATTGCACTGTGGAATACAGAATGCCCAATGGAAAAATTTTACAGAACAACTCAGATACTTTAAAACTCAACCTACTCTGTAAGTAACACACTCACACACACACACACACACACACACACACACACACATACACAAACACACACACATTCTAACCTGTGCACAGGTAATTTACAGTATTGAACATTTGACAAAGTTTATATGATCTTTTTTTCTTTTTTCAATTCCTCTCCTCTGTTTCTTTCACTCTTTGCTTCTGCATGTCTGTCTCTGTGGTTCCACCTCCACCCCTCCTCCTCCCATCCAATCAGATCCCACGGAACACGTAACCTTCTCTGTTGTCAACACGGAGCCAATCAAAGAAGGCGATGATGTCATGCTGAAGTGTGAGACTGACGGGAACCCCCAACCCGAGTTTGACTTTTCGAAAGATGTGAGGGAGAAACCAGCAAACTTGTCATTTATCACTAACCAATCAGAGTCTTTTCCCTGCACTCCATCCAGTTTTCCCCTTAGAAATGCTATGAAACACATAGCTTTTTGAAAACTAGACTTCATTGATTAAACTAACCCTTAAATAATCTAGTGTTGCACGACCACACTACATTGACACTAACAGCAATGTCAGGCAGTAAATGATCAATGTGAAAACTACATTTTTAAATGTGTGTAATGTTGTAATAGGTTATTTGTATTATTCGTTGCTATATTATTATTGTATCCTCTTATTCTCATATTATTGTAGTTGAAACAGTAAATAAATAGTAATAAATAGTAAATTTATACAAAGTAAAATAAAAAAATGTAAAAATGGCATCCATTACGAACCGACTAGTGTTTAGTTGACTCTAAGAGTTTTTATTATTATTCCACACTGGACAATGCAAAACATTCCATTTTCACACTGTTGAGTTTACATTCTAAAGATTTACAAACTCATCTCTCTCTCTCTCTCTCTCTCTCTCTCTCTCTCTCTCTCTCTGTGTCCCTCTGAGAAGGGCGAATCCCTAACTGGTGCGATTGGAGGGAATTTGACTGTGAGGAAAGTGACGCGTGCCGACGCAGGACAGTACAACTGTGAAGCTTTGGATTTTGATGCCGGTCCGGATGTAAAGCTCACTCAATCTGTCGATGTGACCGTCCACTGTGAGTGCTCTGTGTATCTCCATAGTTCTTTAACAAACAAACAAACAAACAAACAAACAGATGCTCACGTGTAATCCCAGACTTGTTTTTCCTCTGCTTTCTCACAAAACTCAGTTTGACACAATTTGAATAACTGCAAATCCTAATTTACTTGGTTTGAGTAAAATGATTTTTCTTTTTTTGAGGGAGAGAGAGAGAGAGAGAGAGAGAGAGAGAGAGAGAGAGAGAGAGTTATGAGCATACTCATACATCTCTCTGTCTCTGTCTCTTTCTTACATTTAAGCTGATGGCAGTTTATTTTGTGCTCTAGAGCACAGACTAAGGACTGATGATCCCCTGAGCTTTTTTTTTTTTTTTTGCTGTTTTACTTTTCTTTTCCAAATTTGTTACTGTGTTTCTTTATACATTATTTACTGACACCCCCCCCCCCCCCCACCTTCTTTAGTTATGCTGTGTATGTAATTAGTAATTGAGCATGTAATGTTTTTTTTCTTTTGCATGAGAAAACGACTGATACACAATTACAGTATTCTCTCTCTCTCTCTCTCTCTCTCTCTCTCTTTCTCTCTCTCTCTCTCTCTCTCTCAGACCTGGACCCAGTCATGATTGAACCGCAGCAGTCAGTGCAGGTGAAGACGGGTGAGGCAGTGGAGATGCAGTGCAAGACCAAATCGTCAGACGACTACACTCTGCAGTGGAAGAAGGTGAGTCTGTCTGTTCTTTCTCTTCCCCCTGCCATCTTTCTCTTCTTCCCCCCTCCCCCTTTTTTTGGCCGCTTTGTTCACTCTGGCCGGAGTAGAGTAATTGAGATCAACTCTGTGTTGCTAAGGGAAGTTGGCGGACTTTCTCCGTGGTGACCTGACACAGCAGTGTCTGACTTAATATAAAGGAATCTGACAGACCTATCTCCCCGTTACTGTTTTTCTCTTTCTCCTTTTTCTTTTTGTTTCCTTTTGTATTTTGATCTGCTCACTCACCATAAACAGACCGGTGTACAAATACAGTTGCCCCTAACTGCTTGCAGAAATGGGTAAAATGACAAAAGTTGTTCTAAAAAGTGTGTAAGTGCGTTTGGACACTGTATACAATAGCCTGACACTCTATGTGTGTGTATGTGTGTGTGTGTGTGTGTGTGTGTGTGTGTGTGTGTGTTATAGGATTCAAAGGTGCTGTCTCAGGCCGGTTCTTTGCAGCTGGAATCTGTGACTCTAGCTGATGCGGGCGTGTACCACTGCGTTGGCATGGTGCCATCTGTGCCCGGCCTGACAAAAGAAGCCAACATCACTGTTGTCGTGTCAGGTAGGTACGGCCCCTCATAAGAGACGCTTTAGACATCTACATAATGCTCCATATCTACGTGGGAGGAACAACATCATCGACTTTCTGAGCTGTGATGTGATTTCAATGTGAATTTGAAACAGTGAATTGGAAACTTTGTCCGCGGATACCCTTAACTAACTTCATCAAAGAGCAGGAACTGAGGGAGAGAGAGAGAGAGAGAGAGAGAGAGAGAGAGATGGTTCTGAAGGGTTTCGCTCAGTCTCGATTTAGATAAGGATATCCCATAAAACTGAACAAATAGCTGCACTTCTCTCCTTCTCACTATCACTCACTCTCTCTCTTTCATCCTATAATCCTCAATATATCCTTCCCCACCCATGTCAATGCTTTCATCCTTCTCTCCTCAACTCCTACTTTTATGCTTATGTTCACTATCTCACTCTGTGTTTTTTTTTTTTTTACTCTCTTTCAGGAAAGCCAGAGATTGAAACTCCAGCAAATGGAGAAGTTGTGAAAGAGGGTGATATGGTATCGCTCACCTGTTCTGCTATGGGCTACCCTGCACCTCAGTTTACCTGGAAACCATCTGGTGAACAGGTGTGTGTGTGTTTGAGAGTATGTGCGCACGTGTAGCATGTAAAACGTTGTGTCTTTATGCGTGTGTGTGTGTGTGTGTGTGTGAGTGTGTATTTCACTGCCCACTCACTGCATTTTGTCTTTTCCCTCTTTTTCTTCTTTTTCTTCTTCTTCTTCTTCTTCTTCTTCTTGTCTTTCTCTCGGTCTTCATCTCAATCTCTCTTTTTCTGTCTCTGTCTCTGTCTCTCTCTCTCTGTAGTCGGTGACATTTGAAGGGAATAAGATACACAGCAGGGTGACTCTGAAGGCTACTGCTGAAGTTCTTAAGGATGGCGTGACTTGTGAGGCAGCCAATGAACATGGGGCAGACCTGCAGAAGTTCCAGGTCAACCTCAAAGGTCAGAATCATCCGCCTAGCCTGTGACACTCTTCACCTCCCCTCTCACTTCCTTTTTTTTTCTTCCCTCTTCCCTCTTCTCTTACCACATCTCTCTTTCCTCATGTCTTTCTACCTCCTTCTTCCCTCATCTCTCTCTCTCTCTCTCTCTCTCTTTTTTTTAACCTCAGCTCTCCTCACTTTCTCCTCTTCTTTTCTCTCTCTTTCACTATGTTTATGTTCAGCTTTAATGTGACGTCTATGTAAATATCCTTCTCTTTTCTCTCTCTATCTCTGCAGAGACCACAGACAACAATGACGTTGACAGAGGTAGACACTTATCCGTCCTTCTCTTCCTCTTCTCCTCCTTCTCAGGACTCTGTCTTGTACATATTCTATGATCTAGCGTTCAGACACTGTACATTGTATATTACCAACTGTTACCGAGCACTGTGCATATTGTATATTGTATTCGTTTGTCATCTTTGTATGATGTTCGTCCTATATTTTGTGGATGCTGCAACTAAACTTTTTTCCCCCCCTTCTGAGGGTCAATAAAGGACTCTGTTCTATTTTAACTCTCCTCTCTGTTCTTTTTCTCTTTGCTTGGGGTGTTTGTCTCAGTTTTTTTTTCCTACTTTCTCTTCACCTTTCTACTGTGTGTGGTTCCGTGTGTTGTTCGTGTCGTCACCGTGATGCTGTTCGTGGTAGCGTATACTCACTTGTGTGTGTTGTCGAGCTGTTTATTCTTCATGGGGTGGTGTGTGTGTGTGTGTGTGTGTGTGTGTGTGTGTGTGTGCGTGCTCTCTGGTGGTGGTGGGTTGGCTTTTTGACATACCATGTTTGGTTTTGCCATGGGATTGAGGAACTCTATGTTTTTTCTCTTCAAATGCTTTTCAAAGGAATTCCTGTATTTAAAACAGGTCTGTAAAGGTGATGTGTATGTATATAAGTATATATGTTTTTGTGTGTGTGTGTGAGAGATAGAGAGAGAATAGAATGTTCTAGAATGTTCTAGTCAAACGTGTGCATGGGTGTGTAATTTCTCCAGTGGTCACTTAAGAGCATTTTGTCTTAGGTTCCCATTGTTGCCTCATTTCCACCAACCAAAACAACACTCATTGTTTCCCTTCATATCCTCTCCACCCTTCCCACCACACCCAAATCTACCCCTGAACTGCTCCTCTTTAAACGCCCCCCACACCCACCCCCCCAAACACCTCCTTTTCCCCCCTGCCAAATGACCCTCTTAACCCTCCACCTTCCCCTTAACTGTATCCACTTAATCTCCTCCATGAACCAATTCCCTCTCTTGCTGTTCTTCTCCTTTTCCCACTCTCCCTCCTCCTCTTCTTCTCCCCCATGCCTCCCCTCCTGTCTTCTCCCCTTGCCTTTCCTCCTTCCTCTCTCCACATCATAGCGGACAAACAGCAAGGGGGCTCCAGCGGAGTGGTCATCGCTGTGGTAGTCTGTGTTCTCCTGCTTCTGCTGCTGGTGGCCGCTCTCTATTTCCTCAATAAGAAGGGCAAGCTGCCCTGCGGCAAGAAGGACAAGAAAGAAGTGTGAGTATTGGAAAAGCTGCTGGGGTTAAACGGAGAAAACCGGGGAGCGGAGTCATAAATGAGAAATGTGAGAACGGGCTCACTGATGATGACTTTCAGAATGTTCTCATCTTCTCTCATTTCTCATCTCTCTCTCTCTCTCTCTCTCTCTGCAGTGGATCTAGCGATGTGAATAACGACATTGTGGTTGAAATGAAGTCCAGTGAGAAGCCTAATGAGGAAGCAGGACTCCTGAACAAACCTCCACCAGAACAGGTACATGTCACTGAAGTTTCCAGAACATGTATATGTCACTGAAGTTTCCCGAACTCTGATTAAAGTGAACATTGGTAGGACATTAGCCATTAATGCCTGGAGTGGCTCTGCTGGCTCACTGGATTTAAACCTTTCCAGTAATGTGGTGAAACTGTTAAAACAGAATAGGGACAGAGTCGAACGTGTTAGTATGATTCTATTGACGTTACGTGTACACTAAAATATGAAAAGGACACGGCGTGTGAATGAATGGGACCTCAGACATTGTCAGAAGAGGCAATATAATAGCTGCGAAGAGAATCCCTGCAAGAAAACTACGGTTAATTCTGCTTATCTCAGTGAAGCGCCCCACCGTTATCTTGGTTTGGTGTGTTTAACTGAGGCCGGTGACATCTTTCATTTTCTGTGTTTCTGTTTTTCCTCTGTCACAGTGATAAACAGAAGAGAAGACGAAGAAGAAGAAAACGCAGACAGAGGAGGGGAGGATAGTGGAGATACTGGAGAAATGACCAGGAGTTTTTTTTTTTTTTTGCGAAAGAGAGAGAGAGAGAGAGAGAGAGAGAGAGAGAAATGCACCAACTTGAGACAGGAGAAGAATACAAATTTATTTGAATTGTACAGGTTGTGGTTATCTAGTGATGGTTTGAGGTGGCATGCAGGAGAACATAAGGATTTAGGGGGTTGGGGACAAGTGATGGGGGTAGTATGTCGTGGATGAAAACGTGGGTGGGTGGGGTAAAATCAGGCATTATTTTCGTAGGGGACCCAGTATGTTTTTATAATGCAATTTATGCTCAGTCTCTGTCCGTTTATCATAATTTTGTGGAATAGTGCTATACAGTCAGGAATGGCCAGCATAATCCAGGACTAGTTCAAGGACTAAAACCAAATTTACCCCAAAAAGAAAGATAAAAAAAAATAAAGTCTTTGCTGGATTATGTTGTGCTATACTGAACATTTGCCTCTTTGGGGTCTTTCCTGCAGAGTACACTGTGCTGTATGTGTCTTTTCTGTATCAGGGGCTACACTTATTCCATATATGGACATCCTGTCATGGACATGGTCAAGCACTTGCGCTATTGGCCGTTTTTACTTTCCTTAATTTTTTTAGCTAGATAATGACTGGCTCCATTGGACATGTTCTGTGTGTCGAAACCATTGTGATGTCACCCCAAAGATTGTCATGGTTACCAGTGATCGTGAGCTCAGTACTACTGAAAAATACCAACGACTGTCACACTTAGTCATAATATATTTTCACGATAATTACACTTTCAAATGATCACCCTTTTTAAATGAGATATTCTTTGTAGTCCAGATAGCACAATGAATGCATGTTTTTTTTAAGCTAAAACCAAAAGACTTTGAGCAGCGTGAAACGAGGGAAAGGAACGAAAGGCAACAACGGGCAAAGAACCGCATGATGGCGTGAGAAAATCGTTTTACCGTACTCTGTGAAAACATAGGCGGTAGGGGAACGGTCAGATGCGGAAAGGAACATTGGTGATGTTATATCCGTTTAGAGTCACAACATCCTTAACTCAATCACTTCATTTCCTCCTCGCTCCTCCAGGTTCCACTCAGAGCAGCTGACACTTGTTGAGACGTCTTACCGAAAGCTCACTAATTACAAACCACTGCTTAGTTGTTGATGGTGGTTGGAGGCTAGGTGGAGGGTTTTTTTTTTTTTTTTTCCTCTCTCTTTAAGGAGCAAAAACACAAGCCGAGCATCCTCCGTTAGGCCTCAGCAGGCTTTTCTGGGTTTCTCCCCCCCCCCCCCCTCCCCCTCTGACTCCTGTCAAGGGTGCGATTTTACCAAATTTCCCCAGTCCAGAGCCCTGTCCTGGAGCATTTTAATAAGCTCCCTCGTTTCCTTTTCAAACCACTCGCCCCTTTTATTAGATTCGGAAGATGCTTAAATTTGCATGAACCATTTGCATAACTGTTTGATGGGTCAGACTCAAGGCCATTCGTTTGTAGATGATGATAATTTTGTACGTACTGCGTTTTTGTTGTTGTTGTTGTTGTTTTTTTTTTTTCAAGTGAAGCCACAAGACTGACGTTATGTAAGTCATGAGGGGACGTTCTGTTCGGGCTGAGTTTCCTTAACA